>NW_019154210.1:84996-190233 GCF_002288905.1 Enhydra lutris kenyoni | reverse complement strand
TTGGGTCTGTTGTCTCCTGATGCTGTGGCTTGGCACTGAGGAATCTCCCAGTGCCAGCTAGTCTTTCTCTGGGTAGGAGGAGGTTTACCCCTGGTTACAAAGGCTCGTGTAACCTGAGAGTTGAGAAGTCTCCTCTGAAGCAACTGGCGCAACCTTCTTTTGAACTTGGGCCCACAACGCTGAAAAGCCCTGGGTTTAAACTCTGCCTGTGACTCAATGTGGATCATGGAAAGGTGCAATTTCTTAAAGCCTTGGTTTCCTTCTTCATCAAACAGAGGCAGCATTTCTACCTTCCACATGGAATTGTTAGGGGGATTGACTGACATGATTCATGCTCTAAAAAGATACTCAGTAATCCTTAGCTTTACCTGTTAAAATTAGCTCACAGGGAACACATTCCTGTCGTGGGCTCTGTGTCTCTGCCTTACTATGTCCCTTCAGCCTGCCAATGCAGGCTCCTCTGACTTTGTGTATTTGTTGTCCCTCTCTGTGTTTTCTTTGAAAAAATATCTTGTCGGAACTCTGCTGATCTTGTAACTGCTATCTGTTTTTGTGTTATCGAGTTTTATGAGTTCTTCAATATTTTGGATATGAGACATTTATCAGTTAGGTAGTTTGCAAATATTTTCTCCTCTTCAGTATGTTGTCTTTTCAATGTGTTGATGACTGGAGATTTCCTTTGATGTACATAAGGCTTTTAATTTGATGCAGTCCCAGTTGTTTTTCATTGTAGCTTTTGCTTCTGATGTCAAATCGAGAAATCAGTGTCAAGAAGGAACTTGGGAAACATTCTTCCAAAATAATTGTGTTAAGGGGATGAATGACTAGATCTCTTCTGACCCCTCTGTGCTGCATAGTTTTAATAGGTTCTTCCTTGGCTCAGTCAGCACAGCATCTGACTTTAGATGTCAGAATCTGGAGTTCAAATTTTGGTCATGGAGCTTATTATAAAAAGGCAGGCGTGTTAATAACATTCTGACCGATTTCCAGCTAGGTATTTTATGGGCATAGCTGTTTTGTTGAAGTCCTTGCCACATTGTGACTTCGTTGTTGTGGATAGGGTGGGATAGACATTAAGTTGCATTGCTTTTCTTGAGGTTGCCCAGTGTTTCCAAAGCACTTATCATGGAGACTGTTGCTTCCCAATTTTATATTCTTGGAGCTTTCATTGGAAATCAATTGACTACATATGTATTGGGTTTTTTTCTGGGATTTCTACTCTGTTCCATTGATCTGTGTATCTGTCTGCATGTCGATACCATATGATTTTCATTTCTACAACTTTGTAATACACTTTGAATTCAGAAAGCATGATGCCTCCAGGTTTGTTTTTTCTCCAGATGGCTTTGGATATTCAAGGCCTTTTGTGGTAGTATTCACTCTGTAGGATTATTGGTTTTATTTCTAAAAATGCCATTAGAACTTGATGGGGTTTGCACTGAATATTTAGACTGTTTATGCAGTGTGGACCTTTACATTACATATATTCTAGGACTCCGTTAGCAGGGGATGTCTTCAGACTTAACTCTGTCTTCTTCAAATTCTTTCATTAATGATTTAAGTTTTCAGTATGCAGGTCTTTCACCTCCAGGTGAAAATAATTCCTATGTATTTTATTCTTTTTGAGTGATTATCAACTACAAATAATTTTCTTAATTTCTGTCCTTGATAGCATGTTGTTCGTGTATAGAGATGAAATTCATTTTTGTATACAGAATCTGTGTCCTTAAGTTTAGGACTTAATCCATATCTTAGTTCTTCAAGGATTGTTATAGAGTGGTTAAGAGTTCAATATATGACACCATCTTCTCCTAATAAGTAAAAAATAAGTTGGGAATATAAGTTGATGTCATCTAACTGGGAAAAGAGGATACAGATATGCTGAGTGATAGTTTTCAAATTGTCTAAAATGTTTTATGTCCAGTGTAAGCAAAGGAATCCATATATATGGCTTGTTTTCTTTTACTGCTTTCTTTCAACAAGATATACAGAGCTGTTGAATGGTCCAGTTATTTCCCACACTATCCCACTGTACACCATGTGCTTTTTGGAAAGCATCTACCATTCTCCCTACTTTATATCCTGGAACCCAGGGCCTGACTCAACTACTCAGAAAATATTTCTCGAAATAGTGCATTTGGGATAAAGCCAATTTTCCACAGATTTCGTAGAAGACGCACTCCAAAACTTTGACTTTTACGGAACTGTTTTGATCTCTCTGTGAATCCTTGAAGCTGCCCAACATCCACTGGCGTGTTTTGCAGACAGTTCAGGGAACTCCTGCAATGTCACCTGTGGCCACCAGAGGAGGGTGTGTACTATTAACAAGGGCATTGCTCCACCCCTGCAGAAGATATAAATTAACCTCCTTTTGGACTTCCTTCATAATCTCAGTGAATTTCCTCAAGGATAGAATACATTTTATTCTACACACTCTTGCAGATCTATTGACAAGTTCCTATAAGTGACAACCTAAGGTAATACAGTGACTGAAGTGCATCCGTTCTTGCACATACCAATACATAAAATTATAAATGACTGAGTGAAGGCCCATGGACCCTCCCCTCAGAGGAGACAGAAAAAGAACCCCCAAATAGGTTACAGATCTAAATTTAAGAGCTAAAACTATAAACCTCAGAGAAAAAGCCTATGAAGAAATCTTCCTGACCTTAGCTTTTGCACCTGTTTCTTAAGGACAACCGCAGAACCAATAAGAGTAAGACCAGATACATGGGTAAATTGGTCACTGACATGAATGCCTTTCCTCTGGACTCTACACGTCCTCCCAGGTATAAGGCAGGAGTCATTTCTTTCTACATCCCACTTAGCAGTACCCATTATATTCTCCAATTTAGGGACCAGGTCTGTAGCTTCAGAGCCCTGCTTGTGGTCGCCCAGCTACAAAGAGGCTGAGCAGCGGTTAGAACTGCTGTCTCTTGACCATTGGACTCTGTGTTCCATCCACATGGCCCACTGCTGGAACTCAGAGGTGCACAAAGCTCCACATCCAACCCCGAGGCCTGGAGTCCTCACTGAATTCAAGGGGCAGTGGTGTCACCTCTGACTTGGACTTGTCTTGGGTCTGTTGTCTCCTGATGCTGTGGCTTGGCACTGAGGAATCTCCCAGTGCCAGCTAGTCTTTCTCTGGGTAGGAGGAGGTTTACCCCTGGTTACAAAGGCTCGTGTAACCTGAGAGTTGAGAAGTCTCCTCTGAAGCAACTGGCGCAACCTTCTTTTGAACTTGGGCCCACAACGCTGAAAAGCCCTGGGTTTAAACTCTGCCTGTGACTCAATGTGGATCATGGAAAGGTGCAATTTCTTAAAGCCTTGGTTTCCTTCTTCATCAAACAGAGGCAGCATTTCTACCTTCCACATGGAATTGTTAGGGGGATTGACTGACATGATTCATGCTCTAAAAAGATACTCAGTAATCCTTAGCTTTACCTGCTAAAATTAGCTCACAGGGAACACATTCCTGTCGTGGGCTCTGTGTCTCTGCCTTACTATGTCCCTTCAGCCTGCCAATGCAGGCTCCTCTGACTCAGTTGTCCTTCCAGAAAGCCTTCATCTCCTACAATATGGGATCCCACAACACTGGGGTTCATCCATCAGAAACAGGCCATCCCTGGGGCAGGATGTCACCCAGAGCTTGTGTTCTGGATATGGAAAATCCTCAATGTGGAGACTGGCAGTCCAGAGCCCCAGAACTGTCACCTGTTTTAGTAACAAATATTGGGGTGTCTTGTGATGGGGCTCTTTCTCCCCACAGCATGTAAATTAGCTTTCCACAGTTCCATTAGACTGCCCCACTTTTCCCCCACCGTGTAATCATTGGCACAAAGAATCTTAGGCCTCCTTGGCTGCCTGGGTCCCACTGCCTTACTGTGGTTGGAGTTGAAAGTATTTTATGGATGCCATTTTGGTTTTTGATGGACCTATTGGTAGGAGGAAGCCTGGCCACTCTCTATAAGCCAACACGAGGCCTGTGCCACTGACCAATATGGCATCACCTGGCCCATGGCAGCCCTTCCCTTAGGGCTCAGAGCTCTCCTTTCTCACTGAGTCCCACTCAGTGGTTTTTCTCTCTCTCCCTGAATGGAGAGCCCCAAATGTCCTCTCTCTGAGGATATCTTCTGTGCCTTGTTATCTCCATGTTATGGCAGAGAAGACAGGAATTAATGACGATGGCCTCTAATAGAGTGTCAGAACAAGTGGACTCCCCCTTACCTGGCTTGGAGGAGGAGAGGGATCTCAGCAGGAAGCACAGTCCCCTCTCACAGACAAGCTTAATTTGAGGGATACCAAGGTTGGGGTTGGCAGGGTCAGGGGGTCACAGCTAGATCATCCTGAGGAGTGTGGATGAGTGGATGAGATATGTCCAGTGTGAAAGCCCCTGGTTGAGGCTTTGTCCATCCTGCAGCTTCGATGAGCAGCCAATGTGCTTTGTAAAGGCCTGTCTTGCTCACACAAGTTCAAGTGGTTCTTGATGTTGCCCCAAAACTACATCTGGATGAACACTTTCCTGTAACCCACTGAGCTGCACTGTCTTTAGAGGTTCCTCCTAGAGAGGATGGGGTTCAGCCAGGAAGTACAGGGAGCAAGCTGAGAGGAGTGGCCTAGACCGCAGCTCTCTGCTGTCATGGAGCATGGACTGGTTGCTCTAGTTAGCATCTGAGTTAAGGAGCAGGAGGGGCTGGGTAGCTGGAGAGTGTCACGAGACAGGGCATGGGTGAGGTGTGTTCCAGGAAACAAGGCAGGGAAGATTGTGGGAGAGGACATATGAGAGGGGTTTGTGGGCAGGCTCTTCCATTCTCTATGGTCACTCCCAATACCCCCATGGCATCACTGGTGGCTTGTCCTCCTCATGATTTCACGTCTCATCTATAGAATCTGGGATCCCTCCTTTCCAAAGCAAGGCTTCACCTTAATAAATAGTGCATAGAGGAGCCAGCAGCCAGTCCCCCAAAAATGTGGTTAACGTGTGTTCTAGTATTGGTGTTTATAGGAATCATTCTTAAAGAAACAGAGATTTATGGCACCGACAGGCTTATCACTTACATTATGAGAGTCAAAAAATTGGAAATGACTTAGTTGTTCAAAAGATGGGGCTGCTGAGTGCTGTCACTGTGAATGCCCAAGGGGAGAGCAGCAACAGTGCCTGTCCACTGTGGGTACATCAGGTAGAATGGAACCCTGGAACCTTTCCTGCCCCACTCTGACACACACATGCACGTGCACATGGGCACCCACCCACCCACACACACACACCCTACACTTAGAGGGAAAGGCAGGGAAGACGGACACCATGTGTTATGGGCGATTATTTCTTGATAGAAGGAATGTGTCTTTTTTTTTCATATTTATACCACTATTTACTAAATAAATATATTCTGGATAAAACCTATAGTACTATATACTTCCTTACCTAACTTGTTAGCATAAATGATAATGTTTAAGATAAGATTTTAATATTTTATAATATGCCCCCTTAGAATAGTTTAAACATAGCCTATCCAGGAAAATGAAATAATTGAAAAGTGGTTCATGGACCCAGATAGTTCTCTTGTGGTTTATGCTTTTCAAGGCATCCTTATGAAAGGGAACCCTATTACATAATGAAAATAGTTCTTTTTGGAGCTTTCCATGATCTTTGTTCTTTCAGGAACATTCCTTTGTAATAAACTGTTATTTGCATAATTTAAAAAAATCTGAATCACTCTTACGTTCTGCAGACAGAGAAGGACATATTGTAGGATTCCAGGCACATGAAAATCCATGACAAGGTAAAGTACGTATCAGAGACATAGAAAAGAGTAGTGGTTACAAGGACTGGGGTGAGGGAATTAGCAGTGAGTGATTAGTAGTGCAGGTGTCTCTGTGATGGAAATGTCATAGAAGTAAAAGGTTGTGCCAAACTCTGAATGTACCTAATGAGACGTTGATATGTCATTGAAAATGATCTGAGTAAAATTTTATGTAAACTCAAATTCTACTTTATTTAATGAATAAAATCTATTAAGTCATTATACAGGTGTATACAAAACAAAAATATTACAAAGAAGGCAATGACAGGAGAGGGGAAGGCATTGTTTGGGGCTACAGCCTGCACCAGCTACTGCTCAGGGGCTGAGACTGGTTGCTCCACTGAGGAAGGTGGTGGTACAGGCCATTCAGGAACTCCAGGAGGAGGGGCAGGACCCTGCTGGACCTCCAGGTCATGCAAAGGGGTCCCTGGCTCTTCCAACTCAGGAGTGTGAAATAGAGCTCTGACTACCACCCGCACTAGCCCCACCAGGGCAGGTGATGTCATTGCACTTCCTGACTGGTGAACCACAGCAGCAGGGATGGGGTGGGCCAGCTCAGGCTCCAAAGGTGTAGTGGGTGCCAGAGTGGGAGCTGGGATGGGTTCCTGAGGTGGATCAAGATCTTGCTCTAGGGCTGGTGCTGAAGATCCAAGAAGAGAAAGTATCATTAGCACTACTGACTTCCTTTTTGCCTCATACATAAAAGAACCTTTTCCCACGACTCAATGTTGTCTGCATTCAAGACACAATCCTTGGAATGTCTCTCCAACTGAAGTCCAGTGGGACAGGGATCTGAGACTACTCGCTCCTCTCAGACCAATAACAATCTGTGGAGGCTTACTCAGTGTGGCCCAAGCCGTCTCCTCCTCAGGCCCACATCAGTCATCCCCACACCGCCTCACACCCAGGCTCTCGGTTCGTGGGCTCAAGGTGTTGGAGCTGAGAGAGAGCAGAAGTTGGGCATGGCACCCCAGGCCTGGTATATTGAGCCCCATGTATGTCAGCAGCATATACAGGCTGGGAAATTCTGGGGGCTGGAAAAAATCCCCAGAATGTTGTTCCAGCCATGTGCTCAAGATGGAATAGGTAGCCCTGAGGACAGGCAGGCAGGCAGAGACGTCAAAGGACAGGGCACCCATCCAAACCAATATCCCAGGGAAACCCTGTGGGAACCTGGGCCCCCAGATTTCCAGTTCCTGTCAGAGACAAATCCTACTCCTTCTCCATCTGTCATCTGTCAGTCCTCCCGAGGACAGGCCTAGTCACAGATGGCAGCCTGGCAAAAAGGAGTTATGAGTGGGAGTCCTTGATCAACGGTATGAGAATTTCGGTCCTTCTTAGGGTAACTGGACACACTCCTCAGTCTGTCTCCTTGCTCACATGCCACTTGAATTCAACTGAATGTGCCCAGGGAGGTGTGTTGTCCGGCCTCTTATTTATCCTCACTGCACACACCACTGCTCTATGAAGATCCAACCAAGAAGGGAACAAATGTACTCTGTCTCTAGACAGGCCTTCCCAGGATCTCCCAGTACCTCAAATGTTACCTCCTGTGCCCAGGTGCTGCCTTATTTACTAGGTGCCATGAATGGGTGTTCTTCCACTGACACTAATCTCCCACAGGATGTGGGTTGTGTCGTCCCTGACCTCTCACTGGGTCTCCTGAGCACCCTCTGAACACCAAGTGTCCAGGTTCTAACAGACTGCTGTGTGATGGTTCCTTTATCCTCAGTTCAAGGTCCTGGATTTGGGGTAAAGATAGGGCTGGAAAGGGGCAGGAATGAAGAATGACCCTCTTAGGGTTTGAAGCTGTCCTCCATCCCACTATGCTTTTCCACAGTGGTCACGCATCAACCACATCGCCCCAGGACACCTTCCCATTTTCCAGAAAAAGCTCTCAGACATTGGCCCTAAAGCAGGAATAACAGATGTGTGGGTAAATGTACAACAGGCCCTCTAATTCACATTACCTCGCTACTCTGGTGGAGAGGGAAGGCCCATTTTTATCAGCTGAATCTTACTCACACGTTGCAATTCTCCTGGGCTCTGCTGACCCCATCATAGATAGAGAAAATGTGCACATATCTAGAGGAAGCCAGGGGGCATCACATGAAATGTCCTGTGGATTTTACTTCTCATCATCTGAGCCCCAAGTAGTCTGCAGCCCTGAGGTACTGTCTGTTCTGTGTAGGAATCATATGAAGCTCATATATAAATGCCTTCACTGAGTGGGGATTCCTGAATGCTTGATGAATAAAAGGGCCCCAACAAGCCCATCACAGATATCTGAGTGTGCCTGGCCCCATGCTCACACCGAGGGATGCCTGCTCTGGATTCACTCAGACACAGACCCCAGATGGAATCTCAGATCACCCTTTCAATGACAAAACAGCCCAGCTCAAGACCATAGTGATAGTGAGGGATGAGGCAGAGGCTTCATCATGAGGAGCAGGAGAATGCTCAAATAGCATGACCACAGGCCCTCTAGCAGAATATTCCACAGGAACAGGCACCCAGGTGTACTTTCACTACAAGTCCCCACTGAGTCCCTATAATAACTCTGCCCCAATTAGGAGCAAACTGAGGCTTGAGGAAATTTGGAGACATGCCAAAGTCTCACAACCAGGCATTGGCCAAATCACATTTGGCAGTTAGGGGAAGGGTGCAAACCTTGCAAATAGGAGGTAAAGCACCTATTGGGTGGTGGCAAAGGCTCGATATGTGCCCAGGAACGTGTAGACATAGTTTAGATCTCTTCTTAGGAAGGCAGGTGCCAGGTGTTCTATTTCTGTCTCCAGCGTGTTGGCCTGGATGGTAAATAGCATGGACGTTTCATTTCTTTTTCTGATTGAGCCATTTTTAACATGAGGTGAATCAGAGGAGACATGAGTCAGTGATATAGCCACCAGGAGAATTGGATGTTGGAGGGCAGACAGATCTCAGTGACTCATGGCAAAAGGTGGGACAAGAGAGCCGACAGTCCTAAAAAGAATAAGGTGACTCAGTGTTTCATTGGGTTAATCATAATGATCTTGGATTTGGTTCAAGTCATGTTCTCAATGTCCTGAGACTGAGCTCCTCGTAAGGCTATGCATATAGGGCAGTGTCTGCTTGAGGATTCTGCCTCTCTCTGCTTCTCCCCACTCTCCCCCTGCCTCTCAAATCCGTCAATCAACCAATTAATAAACCTTTAAGGAAAAAGAAAAACGTTTCTTGGCATCCAATAAGGAATTGAAGTAAATGATGTCAGAACTCATAGTATATCAGGCCACTTTTTGAGCTGAGGACTGATAGCACCACCCTGCATGAATGGCAGGAATCCTGTGATTTCTGAGAACATATCACATTCTTGAGATGAGAACACAGAGATATTTTAGGTGAGAGGTCTTAGGATATTAGGGCATGAAGGATGTAGGATGCAGCACTCTTGTTGGCAACAGAAGGGGTCACATTAAAGTCCTGTATCAGTAAAGGGCTCAATGGCTGTGACAAATGCCTGGCCTTTTGGAATGGTGTGCAGCATAGTAGGGCCCATGATCCTGACCCTGGAGGGTCCCCAAAGATGTGTTCCGTCAAAACAAAGGGCAGAGCAAGAGACATAGTACCATGGGCTGAAGGTCCCTTTGGATAAATGTCTCCCAACTCACCATGATCATTTGCAAGACTTGCAGAACTTTGGGAACAGCTATTGGGCCAATGGGGACTCATGAGAGCACGAGTTAGTAACATTCATAGCAAAGTGCAAAAGGACTTTAGATAAATGAGATGAGAGGTGATATGAAGTCTCTTTAATGATATTCTTATAAATAAGTGGACAATGACTCTGCTTATTTCCAAGGCATGTGCAGCAACATGAGGGCAAGCTTGGGGAAGAGATGGGATAGAGATGTATGTGAGTATAGGATTCTAGGAGCCCGAGCCCAGGATGGCTTCTAGGAAGTGGGGTCCTTTGCTCTGCATTGGCACCCTGGGAGTGGGATCTCCCCAACTCCCACACTCATCTCGAACCAGTGCTGAACTCTGTTGGCAGTGTGGGACACCTTCTTGTCTTTCAAGAAGGTAGAGAAGGGGATCTCATCATTCAGCTTCTACCCCATATCCTTTCTAGAGATCTGTAAAGACAGTCCCCAGCAGCCAGGCAGGAGGCCTCAGATCCCTGTCTGGATGCCTTTGCTGGTCTTCAGACCAAGGGCACTCCATTCCAGACACACCACACCCAAGTATGCACACACTTCCATCAAGGAGAAAAATGGGCCACAGCTTCAGGATCTTGTATGGGCTCTGGCACAGGTAAGAGGCACCTCAGGAATCCTCTTTCCACCCTGCCCCCCATGACATTGGTGTGAACATAAAGGGATCACCATGGTGTCCACTGTGCTCAACCTACTATAGCCCATGGTCGGGAACCCCCACATATTCCTCTTTCCCTAAAACTGAAGAGGAAGGGATGGGGCTGTCCTTGGATGGTTCATAGGGGTGGGCATCGCCTAGTCTACTCAGTACTAAGTACCTATGGCACCTCCTGCCAAATGCTGTGAGGCATTGGGGGTGAGGTTTTTGGGCCAATATCTAAGGCATGTGAAAAAGCTATTGCCCTGGGCTTTCTGGAAGCCAGAATCCTGGAATGTATGCAAGCAGCAAGAGAACATCTTTCCATATCAGATGTCTCTAGCCAAGTAACCCTGATACTGGACTACACGAGAATCTGGGTGCCTGGTTACAGGGGTTCCAAGTTCTGTTGGGGTCTGTGGTCAAGGAAGTGACATCACTGCCTGGGATCCCCTACTGGAGTCCACTCCTGGTTTGACACCTAAGTAAACAGTGCTCTGGTTTGCCATCTCCTCATCCATTTTCTGTATGCAAGGCCACATCTGTACACAGTGACACCAACACACTCCTCTCCACAGGGCCCCAGGGAAGATCTAGGTGTAGCCAGGACCCCAGCTTAGAAACACATCTGGTTTCATACATAACGCTCTATTCTTACATGTTTTCGACTCCATATAAGCCATTGTGTCTGACAGGGAAGGTCTTCTCTTTAAAATACGGATGATTCTATCATGTCTTTCTACCGGATATCCACAGGCATAGGTTGGATAATATCTATGATGTAAGAGGAGTGGTATCACATGTAGGAAATACCCCCAACAAAATTTCCATTCTCCTATCAACTTTTTGAATCTGCTACTAATCAGATCCCACTCCACAGTACCTAATGGTTTGTGTGTTTTTGTGTGCACATGCCCACTTGCTCCTGTGTGCACACATGTGTTCATATCAGTGCTCACATTCTGGAGTCCCAGAAGATGACAGTCCTCATACAATGGGTGGGTAATAGCTTCACAAGCTCTTAGGCTTCTAATTTTCAATGCAAACCCTAAAGAAGTGATTGGATCCTTGTCCCTTGATGGTCAGAATGCACCCTCACCCTTAGAGAGTGCCTATCCTGGGATGCAAGCCATTACCTCCTTTCCAATGTGTGTGATGTAGATAGGGGTCTATTCAGTGGGCTGCCATATCCTGGGGGTCCTCCTCAGACAAGCGTATGGGGAGATATCTCCTTTCTAGGATATCAGTTATCACCCTCAGCCCAATACCATTTCCATGTATATAGTCACTTCCTTCTAGACAACCTTTTCCAGAGCGCTCAGTGAATGGCTAGGTGCACCAGAACTCCACCTTTGAGGATACTCAAAAAGATGGATTCATGCCTGGTAAGCCTTCCTACCAGTCTGATTCTGGGCAAGCAAGGGCCCTGCAGGTATCATCAACTTCTTCCCTCAGGGGCTCCATTGGTTCCCCAACTCCTCTGTATACATCCTTGTGTATCCCCCTCCCCTGAATGTGGTCTGGATATAGTGATTCACTTCCATTCCACAGAACGTGGGAACATGACCAAAAGTCCCTGCTGAGATTCAGTTATAAAAGCTCATTGCCCAGTCCCATGTTGACTCTGACCCATATCCTCAATCAGATCCTCAGACTGGAGTACAAGCCCTTAGTTTGAACCATGACAGAGACATATGCATGTGGCCTAGCACTGTTGGTCAACAACAGACAGAAGAACTTAGGTTTTTGAGATGAGCCATATCTGGCTAATGCCCCTAAGTGAGCTCAGTTTCTCAGTGAACCAGCTCCTACCTTGCTGTTGTCAACAGTCCCAACCTAATGAGAGACTCTGGAAGGAGCCCTCAGCTAAGCACTGCTGGATCCCTGATCCCTTGAGACTGGGAGACAGTGTTTGTGGTTTCAGCCAGAGTGTGTGGACATGCAGTCACACAGCACAGGGAGAAGGGCACTGATACTGTCAAACTGTCTGGGCCCTGGCCCTCCTACCCCCCTTCTCTGCTCTGTTCTTCAGCCTCCTCTGGCCACCCTGGCCTCCTTTCTAACCTCCACTCTGGAAACATCAAATTCTGCCTCTGATCCTCTGCTCCATGGTGTCCTCTGCCAGGCTGAATACACTCAGATTTGTGCAGGGCTGTCTCCTTCTTTTCCTGCCATAGGAATTCTCAATGTCATCTCAGCATAGCCTTGTCATACCCCTCACCTGGTGGAGCTCAGGACTTAGTTGTAGTTCCTTGCTCTTTTCCTATAGAACAATTGCTCTTTTCATTCACATTTTTGTTTCTTGTTTGTCCATCTTCTCCTCTAGACCCTGAGTTCTTATACAGAGACCCTGATAAGCTGGTTGGCTGAGAAGCACAGGTACCATCTGAGTGTGCAGTGCCCAGTGGCTGAATGAATGGGAGACAGGATCCATCTCAACACCGACCAGCTCCATTATTTGAGCCTCATTGATTTTGGTAATCTGTAAGTTCTTTAGTTTAGTTTAGTTTAGTTTAGTTTAGTTTAGTTTAGTTTTGTTTTTAGCTAACTATGCCTGATGTGGGGTTCAAACTCATAACCCAGGATCAAGTATCCTACAGACTGAGAAGGCCAGGTGACTCTTTGTTCATTTTTAAAGGTTTTTGGCTAATAACTCTTGAAGTTAACTTGGTGATATCAACATGTTGTAGGTATATTACATTATGTTCAATTACCAAGTAACTCCCCAAATTTTGGTATCCTGTCACCACAGATTTCTCCCCATGACCATGCTGAGGGGCTCTTCAGATTAGGAGACTGAAATCCTTTATGTGGTCTTTCAGGAATGCAGAGTCCCTCCACCATGGGCCTTCTCACTCCCTGCGTTGTCATGCACCTCTGATGCCATCAGCACAAGAGGAAAGATGACAAAGAAATGCACAATGGAGGGTGTTTCCAGTCAGATCTTAAGGCCTAAATGTACACTTTTATGCTCAATCTTTTATTTAAATTTTCTGGATTTTATTTCTTTATTAGAGGGTAAAGAGCACAAGCAGGAGGGGAGGGGCAATGGGAGAAGAACCAGAGAGATGCTGAGGTAAGGAGGACAGGGTGTAGCTGATATAAACCGGTGGACAGAACAGCTTAGGCCACACAGAGCAAGTTGCCATCAACTGGTAGTACAGGAGTAATGAGTACTCTCAGATCCCTATGCCCATGACCTGCCATCAGGGGACACATTTCAGGGATTGCTTTATGGACTCAGAGAACATTGAGTGGTGGGGAAATTTTCCTTTATTTAGGAGGGTCATGAAAAGTCAATCTTGGTGATTATACTTTCTTTTCTTGGACCTACAGCACCAACCCCAGAATAAGATCCTGAACTACCTCAAGAGCAAACTCTAACTCTCACTTTTGTACCTGCGGCAACTTCAGAGCTCAAGTGGCGCGGGTGGGAATAAGTTGTGCTGGTGACATGACTGTGGATACAGCAGAAGGGTGGCACCTACCTGAAGGAGCCTACTGCAATGTTTTTAGTGACAATGAAGTGCTTGATTGAAACACAAAGGAGTTGAATACAATGGGGGATATTTATGGCTTAAAACTGTTTAAGTGGTGAAGTGGGGTGGAATCCTAGATGTGACAGCGTGATCTCATGGTCCCAGGGGTCAGAAGATGAACAGGTGGGGCCAGAATGCTTCAGAGTTCCCAGACATCACTTAGAGAAAAATGGCTGAATACCACTAAGCCAGGTCCTGGCTTTCTGCCCTGTGTTGCCATATACTCCTAATCACAGCATGATTGGGCGTCCACTTTCCTGAGAGGCATCCAGGAAAAAACAAGGATGGCAAGACCCCCATCACCCTGTAGGTATGGTGTGGATCTCTGCCACAGGAATCCATAGAAATTGGAATTGGGGCCAGCTGGGTGGCTCAGTTGTTTTAGTAACTGCCTTCAGCACAGGTCATGATCCAAGAGTCCCTGGATCAGGTCCCACATCAGGTGCCCAGCTCCATGGGGAGTCTGCTTCTCTCTCTGACCTTCTCCCATCAAATAAATAAGTAAAATATTTTTAAAAATGGAGTTAGAACTCAGTCACATGCCTGAGATTAAAATGCCTTGTCACTGGCAGCATGAACACAGAGTTCTGACAGAAACTGAGGAGTTAAGACTGGTGGACTTTTTAATTCTGTGATGGCTTACTGCAGAGCTGAGGTGCAAATTTTCAGCTTCTGGGTAGAGAGCATGGTGCAGTGATATTCATCTCACCCATTGGTGCTGCAAGCCTTCAGGAAGTAAAACAGCACCACATACTGGAATTCAGAGTTGCTTACCAGGATGCCTGTCTCTGATGCTTAGGAGAGCAGCATTTGCACCAGTTGTAGTCCACTTGAGGATCAGGGCAAGAGATCCCTTCCATAGAAGACCAGCATGAACAGCTACTTCTCTTAAGTTTACTGATAATAGAGGACTGGAAAGCTTCAGAGCTTAGGGAAAACACTAAGTAACGTTCTTTGTATTTTAACTTTGTAGTCTTTTATTTATTTTTTTCAGGTTTTTCTTAATTTTCATCTCTTTTTAAATAATTTTCATTAGAGGGAGAGAGTGTTGGGGGGGTTGTTGGGCAGAGGCAGAGAATCTTCAAGCAGACTCCCAACTGAGCATGGAGTCCAATTATGGGCAGGATCCCAGGGTTCAAAAGAAAAATACCTGAGCTGAAACTCAACAACTGAGCGACCTAGGCTCCCCTCCAAGAGCATCTTCAAATGAGAAGAAATTAAAATTATATCAATCCTAAATATGTACGAATAAAAAGGAAGAGTAGAAGAAGGAAGAGAAACAAGAACGACAAGAGCAGAGGAAGAGTAGTCAAGAAGTAATATGAATTTTACTAAAGTGTGAAATGAGTCAAAACTAGAAAAAAAGAAAGAACTGTATTAGTAGTATCTTTGTGGTATGATCAAATGTGTATTGTTTTTATTCTACATACTTGAAAAAATGTCTTCCAATTTTTTTTAAGATTTTATTTATTCATTTGACAGACAGAGATCACAAGTAGGCAGAGAGGCAGGCAGAGAGAGAGGAAGAAGCAGGCTCCCTACCGAGTGGAGAAGCCGATGCGGGGTTTGATCCCAGGACCCTGAGTTCATGACCGGAGCTGAAGGCAGAGGCTTTAACCCACTGTGCCACTCAGGCACCCCTGTCTTCCAATTTTTAAGGCATGCATGAATTATTTCAATTTTGTCTTTAATATTGAAAGAAAAGATGTTATCTAATTTACTTTGTCCAATGTCTTAGGACTTCTGGCAGGAATTCTCCTCAACCACACTGCATCGCCAAAGGTCTTGGAGGTAATCCTCAACTGTTTTCTGGAACATGAACCAATAATAGTGGTCATTCCTGCATCATGTTTGTTTCTTTTATTGTCCTTACCACAATGATAAGTACTTGTTAATTTAGTCATGTACAAATTAAGTGGTTTTTTTTTCTCTTCCACATATCAACTCCAAAAGGGCAGTCACCTTTTCTGTTTTAGTCACCAATGTATAATCAGTTGCCTAGCACAATGACACATTAGGTAGGAACTCAACAAATACATTGGAATGAATAAATATGTAAACCAAGATAGTGAAATTGTATCAGAGTTTGAAAGTATAATTGAAAATGTATAAATACAGAATAAAAATTGAATCATTGGAGCAAACGGTTGCAAATTTGTCATCACAAAATGGGCGATTAGTGTCCAGATATTTTTTCTTTTTACTACTCTTTCATTACTATTTTTCACAAAGATTTGTTCTTCCTGAAACTGAAAAATAGCCATATCATCTGAGAAAAGAATAATAGTTTTTGATGTAGTGTAAACACCAGAACCATCACTAAGGTTAGGCAAATGCATCCAGAGCACAGGGAGTCAGGAGACATGCACGCCTAGGTTTGTGCAAGCCTCACCCGTGAACCTTCATGACCCTGCAAGTGAGTGGCTCCTTAAATTTTGTATCCTAGGAGCCTCACTTGTTTCATTCTGGTATCTCTGTTAATTTATCTATTATTTATTCTTTCCAAAAACTTATTCTTGAAAGAGAAATGAGTGCATCTCCAGGCTATCTCAGCTTGCCAACAATAGGTTCATGAATGTCCTTCTTTTCATATAAAGATTTCTTTCCATCTATTGACTGCCTGTCAGACCCACATAACAAAATTTCCAGGTTGTTGACAACTATCTATTTCCTTTCCTCCAGTCCCATACTGCTAATTGTGACCAAGCTGACTGGCTGCACTAAACATTCTTGTTATTCAGCCTTAGCTTGTCTGTAATGAGCCTTGTCATTCTTTACTTCTTCATCACTTTGTGCAGGCCAGATATTACAAATGAGGTGTTGGGTCTCAGTGCATAGACACCTTTCTTTGACTTCAACATACTTAATGTTAACTACTTCCTAACACTTAAAATTGTCAATTTTACATGAAAATCCAGATGTTCAAAATCTCAAAAAATGAAAAAAAAACATTTTAAAAAGATTTTCTTTTATTTATTTTAGAGAGAGAGGGAGAGGATGTGCATGTGCATGAGCTGGAGGAGGGACAGAGGCAGAGACAGAGGAACAGAAACATAAACAGACCCCATGCTGAGCAGGGAGCCCCATATAAGGCTTGTGCTCACAACACTGAGATCATGACCTGTGCAAAAAAAAGAGTTGGATGCTTAATCAACAGAGCCACGCATGTGCCCCATAAAACACATTAAAAAAGAAAAGAAAAGAAAATCTGACAAGTGTCTTTTAACACACGCCTCCAGTCAGTTGGAGCTTTCTTAACATTCAGCTGAAATAAATGCCTTTCTTAGAAGCTGCCAATGAACTTACTACAGATAAATGTTTATTCTTAGTTTTAAATTAATTACAGACATCCACATTTTCTAATGATACCTAGACCTCATATATGAAAACTCTATTAGCAGTGGGATGGGGAGATCCCACCCCTTTTTCTAGCAAATGTAAGTTACTGCTCAACTCACTTCAGAAAACACAGGATCCACATATTTCCACATTATGTTTATAGACACAAACTCCTCAGGCTAAGAAATGTCCCGTTCACATTCCAATTACCCTTAGCACTGCTATTGTTCTTTTAATTTTATGTTTAATTAAAAGTATTGTAGTACGAATAACATACTGTTATACTAGTTTTTAGGTGTACGATAGAGTGACTTGATAATTCTATACATTACTTGATGCTTACCATGATAAACATAGTCACCATCTGTCACCACACTACATTGTTACAGTATTATTGACCATATTCCCTAGGCTGTACTTTACATTTCTGTAACTTCTTTATTTTGTAACTGAAAAAAAAAAAATTACCACTTTATCCCCTTTATCTATTTTACCCATTCTCCTACCCATTTTCCCTTTGGCAAATACCAGTTTGTTCTCTGTATGTAAGAGCTTGTTTGGTTTTTGTTTGTTTTCCAGATTCCACATATAACTGAAATCGTATGTTACTATCATTTTTATAGTACTGTCACTCCTGTTAAACTTCATTTCTTATCTTTTAAAATCTGTTTCACAGGAGGATGGAGAAATTACCCTACTTGTATCCCATGTAATGAATATGTATGTAATATATACACACACATAGTATCCAGGATAGATAGATAGATCCTGTGAATAAGAAAGTGTGAAAGTTGAGAGCTTTGGAGTAAAAAACTGAAATTCCAGAAGTGGATCCCTGGTTCAAATTTCAACATTATTAATTCCTATCTTGCTGGTCAGGTGTTACACTTATGTTTTTACCGAAGTATTCTTGTTTTTTTTTTTTTTTTTAAGATTTTATTTATTTGACAGATAGAGATCACAGGTAGGCAGAGAGGCAGGCAGAGAGAGAGAGGAGGAAGCAGGCTCCCCGCTGAGCAGAGAGCCCGATGTGGGGCTTGATCCCCCTGGGATCATGACCTGAGCCGAAGGCAGAGGCTTTAACCCACTGAGCCACCCAGGTGCCCCTTTACCGAAGTATTCTTTCAGCCAAAAATTTTTGTTCTCTCCAGATCGTGCTTTTCTTGTGTTTTTCAGTGTGGATAGGCTGACAATTTTCTGAATATTCAAAGTCTGATTCCTTTTTGCTTAACAAGTGTTTAATAATTCCTTGTTAAAATCATCTCTATGCTCTTGCACTGTGCTATGAACCATAACAAAAACCCAGATTGCACCTTTGACATTTTTTTTCTTAGAATTCTCCTCAGGTAATCATTTAAGTTAATCGCAAATAAGTTCTGTTTTCCAGAAAACACTAAGCACAATTCAGCCAAGTGCTTTACCTCTTTATAACAAAGATCACCTTTCCTCCAGGTTCTAATAATATCTTTCATTCCCATTGGAGACCACATGAGCATGACCTTTAAAGTTTCATACTTCTACTGAAAGTCTTTTCAGGTCAATGTAGGCTTCTCTAACGTGCACCTTGTAAGTCTTCCAGCCTTTCCCATCCCACTTCCACAAAGTCACTTCAATATTTGCAGGTATTTGTTACAGCAGCTCCCTACTTTTCAATGCCATAATGTCCATTAGGTTGCTAGGATTGTGTTAACAAAATGCCAGCCACCAGACTGGGTGGCTTAAACACAAGAAATTTTTTTCAGAATTCTGGAAGATGGAAATCTAAAATTAAGGTATCAGAAGGTTTGGTTTCTCCTGAAGTTTCTTTTCTTGGCTTGGAGACAGGGCCCTCTTGCTGTGTCCTCGCATGGTCTTTCCCTATGCATGTCCATCCTTGGTGTTTCTTCCCATTATTATACAGACACCTGACTTATTGAATAGGATTTGATTAGGATTTAATTATGATTTAATTTAACTTATTTAATTATGATTTCATTTAACATAATTGCTTCTTTAAAGGTTCTATTTTTTAAAAGATTTTATTTATATATTTGACAAAGAGAGATCACATGTAGGCAGAGAAACAGGCAGAGAGAGAGTGGAAGCAGGCTACTTGCTGAACAGAGAGCCATATGAGGGTCTTGATCCCTTGACCTCGAGGAAAAAAAAAAGTGTGTGTGTGTGTGTGTGTGTGTGTGTGTGTGTGTGTGGAGAGAGAGAGATAGACCATATTTATAAAATGTGTAGATGGAAGATACCAATAATATATAGATAGAAGATACATAAATGATAGATAGATGATAATGGGCAATTGGGTCACACAACTTTGGTAAACAAGACGATTCATGATTTGTCATCTGCAAACTGAAACCCTGGGAAAGCTAGTGGAATATTCCATTTGGAGTTCAGCAGGCTGAGAGGTAGGGGAGCTAAAATTTAAATCATAATCTGAAATCAATAAAAGATACAATTAGATGTCCCATATCAGAAGTGAGGCAGCCATTTGTATGTCTTCATTAGAGAAGTTCATCATCACTAGCCATCAGGGAGATTCAAATTAAAACCACATTAAGATACCACCTTACACCACTTAAAATGGCCAAAATTAGCAAGACAGGAAACAACATGTGTTGGAGAGGATGTGGAGAAAGGGGAACCCTCTTACACTGTTGGTGGGAATGCAAGTTGGTGCAGCCACTTTGGAAAACAGTGTGGAGATTCCTCAAGAAATTAAAAATAGAGCTTCCCTATGACCCTGCAATTGCACTACCCCAAAGATACAGATGGAGTGAAAAGAAGGGCCATCTGTACCCCAATGTTTATAGCAGCAATGGCCACGGTTGCCAAACTGTGGAAAGAACCAAGATGCCCTTCAACGGATGAATGGATAAGGAATATGCGGTCCATATACACTATGGAGTATTATGCCTCCATCAGAGAAGATGAATACCCAACTTTTGTAGCAACATGGATGGGACTGGAAGAGATTATGCTGAGTGAAATAAGTCAAGCAGAGAGAGCCAATTATCATATGGTTTCACTTATTTGTGGAGCATAACAAATAACATGGAGGACATGGGGAGATGGAGAGGAGAAGGGATTTGAGGGAAACGGGAAGGGGAGTTGAACCAAGAGAGACTATGGACTCTGAAAAACAATCTGAGGGTTTTGAAGGGGCGCGGGGTGGGAGGTTGGGGGAACCAGGTGGTGGGTATTGTAGAGGGCACAGATTGCATGGAGCACTGGGTTTGTTGCAAAAACAATGAATACTGTTACCCTGAAAAGAAATTAAAAAAAAAAAAAGTGAGGCAGAAAAAATGAGTGACTTCCTTCTTCCTTCACCTTTTGTTCTCTTCAGGCCACAGGGTATGAATGATGCCCACCTACATAGGGCAAGGCTATTTAATGAGTTTATTGATTAAATGCTATTCTTATCTGGAAAGACCCTCATAAGCACACCAAGAAATAATCATTAATCTGGGCGTCCCAAGACCAATCAAGCTGACACATACAATTAAGCATCACAGTGTCCTCATAGGATAATATCTGGTAGGTCTATTTCAATGCAGAAATCTATAAAAATAATAATATTCATGAGAATGACAACCTAAACTGAGGTACACTATAATCAAATATGTCTAATTGAGCTGCACAATATAAATATATACCTAAATAATTAATGCAAGGGGGATATACACTCATAAATGAGTTCTGATAGAAGTCTCCAATGCCACGTTATTAAGAAATAATTTTTGTCCCATTTGAATGCTCTCTCTAGTGCACAGTTCTCCTACAGCAAAAACATGTCAAATGTGCTTTCTGTTTCACGGATAGTGCACGTTAGTAACTATGAATTGGTAACTATGAATCTGGGATTTGGAGTTAGTCAGAACTGTCTTCAATCTTGTTATTGAAGTTATTACCTGTTTCCTTTATTTTGCTAAAGTCTAGTTCCCTGTTTTCATAATGGAGTTGACAATTGTCCATATTTCCTGACTGTCAATGAGATTTATAAACAATAATATTGGGAAATATTCAATTCAGTATTCAGCATATAGTAATCACTTAAGAAATGTGAAATAGTATAAAACACAAAAATGAATCTTATATCTTTATAGAATAAAATGATGTAACATATAATTTTATGTGTTTCCTCAACACCAGACTTTACTACTTGATTTTTTTTTCCTAAGGGAATTCTGTGATTAATGATGTGTGCATTTACATTTTCTAGTATATTCTGTGATTTTCTTTATTTTACCAGATTGCTCTAGGTCATCACCAGCCACTCTATGGGAATATAATATTTTATTCAATTAATAATAAGCAAGAGTTTTAATCCCACTTCAGAAGGAAGAATCCCTTCTTGCTTGGCAAAGATCTTTCCCATGTTTCAGGGGTATTGCCACCAGGGTATTTCCTGTGTAAAACCATTATAATTTCCCAAGGAAACCAACCATAAGTCAGGGACTTCCTAGTTGATCGCTTCATGCTTCTTGTCTAGACTGCATGGGCTTCTATACACAGTAAACAAACTGTCTTCTGCTTGGTATTTAGCATTGTATGGTATGAGCTATCAGTACTGCATCAGATTTGCCCAATGTCCAGTTACATCTCATATAATATAAGACTTTGAAATGGAATGTTGCCTCTTCATTGCAATGGCACCACCTGAGGCTATTGTGTGATTCAAGCATTTTCATAGCCTCCTGCTCTTTTACTTTGAAATCCATCAGGCCATGTGTAATCAGAGAACAAATATGATCACTCAAAGGAATTAGTGGATGGTAAAAATAGAACTCAGCCGTCATACCTGATTCACACAGAGATCACTTTTCATCTTTCTCTGCATGACACAGAGCTCACCTAAATGAGAAGTACAAATGTTTTCAAAGGCAACTCCCATCACAGGTCAAAACTATGAAATAAAGATTAAAACAAATCCTTTGGTGTATTATCTGTTCCACCCACCTGACTTTTCATTGCACTCAAGATACATTAATGATGTGATTGAATGTTTAATTATTTTTTATTAATTGTACAGGGTTACATATTTTAGAGAAAGATCTTTGAATATTCATCACAGAAAAATGATAAGCACGTGGAATTAGAAAGGATGTGTTAATCAGCATTAATGGAAAATCTACCATATGAAAAGTATTGTGATAGGTTTTATGGGAATATAAGGAAAATGTCTTAGTCAGCTTGGACTGCTATAACAAAATACCATAAGCTGAGTAGCTTCTTAACAATAGAAATGAGTATCATCCTGGAGATTTTAGGTCAGATATCAGAGTGCAAGCACGGTCATGTTCTGGTGAGAGCCCTCTTCCACACTGCAGATTGCTAACTGCTCATTGTATCCTCATGTGGTATAAAGAGAGCTAGCTAGCCCTCTGACCTCTCCATATAGACACCAATCCTATACATGAGGGCTCACCCTTGTGACCTAATTATCTCCAAATGCCCCAACCTTAAATAGCATCTTTTGGGGATTAGGATTTTAGATCACTTAGATCATTAGTTCATTAAGGCATAACTCTGGAAACATATGTCTCAAGTTGCTTGAGGAACATCCTACTGCATAAGCCTGCGCCTGTAGTACTCAGTGTGTCTGAGAAATATGCCATATTGAGTAGACTATTATCCCTTTTTGCAAATGTTCTTAACATAAAGTTCAGAAAAGTTAAGGAGGAAAAATTTTAGAAATTAATTCACTGAATGGCATGTGCAAATGGAAAGTTTAGCTTAATCTCCATGTTTTCATCACTTACAGTTTCTGACGGGCAGATATTCTTTCAACCTAGCTTTCCTTCTAGGACTGTTGGCACACTTGTGTCCCTATTACTCTGCTAATAATATTCTCACTGGGGCTCAATTTTTGCCTCTCTGGGACCCATTATGACTCCATTCCTTTCATACATTCTTAGCTCCATGCCCTACTCTCCTGAGTGCTGCCCTCACATGCAGTTTGAATCTTATCTACAGCATACTTTTATTCTTTTGCCTCAGTCTCTTTTTCTGCACTAATATTTTCTTCTTTTCTTTTCCATTTGTAACCCTAGTGAAAAATGTGAAGTTCGATACCACATGAAACTTTAGAAAACACCTTTCTAGAACTATTACTCATGACATGACAGTTGGCTTTTAGCCATGGATCTTATGCAAAGATTAATATACATAGGAAGAAACCAATAGCTTCACTTTGTACAAAATAGATGAAACAGAATAATATTTGAAAGAAAGTTCCATGGTATGATAAGAATGTGCCTGGTGGGGGCACCTGGGTGGCTCAGTGGGTTAAGCCTCTGCTTTCTGCTCAGGTCATGATCTCAGAGTCCTGGGATTGAGCCCCACATCAGACTCTCTGCTTAGCAGGGAGCCTGTTTCCTACCCTAGGCCTACCTGTGATCTCTCTCTGTTAAAAAAAAAAAAAAAGAATGTGCCCAGTGCCTGGTATCATCTGCAAATGATTGATTTTGATAGTAACTAGAAGTGCCATAAGTTTAGAAAATAAAAGAAAGACATGGCTGTGTCTGGATTGGTCTAGAACAGTCTTATGAATTATAAATAACCTTACTTAGATTCTGAAGATAGAGAGAATTTAGAAAGTGAAACTGATTGGGAAGGTTGTTCTAGATGACGGCAATCTGTGATTAATGATGTGTGCATAAATGTATTATAAGTGGAGCTCTACCAAAAATAGTAGTGCACATGCAGCTGAGGTCTAATTCCATCACAATCTGGGTCTGGATCTAATTCCTCCCTTCTATGTTTGCCAAATGAATACCTTGGCACTGAATAGAAAATATGAAGGGGGTGTGTGTGTGTGTGTGTGTGTGTGTGTGTGTGTGTGTGTGTGTGTGTGTAAACACTAATAAGTTCTTGCATGAAGTCGTGAGATACTGTTTCATTGTTTGCCTTTCTGCTGACTATAGAGAGTAGATTCAAGTGCAAAGTAATAAATGTGTAGAGAAAGGAATATTACTACTGTGTTATTGTTAATTAACCTTGTTATTATTTTTACATCCTCTCAGCATGTAAGTTTAACAGGCATTATCAAAACTAACTTGATGCTGTACAGAAATGCAGCAGACTCTTGGAGCAGTTGAGTGAGCTTAATATTCTACACTCAGTGAAGACAACTATTTTTTTTAATTTAATGAGATTTTAAAAGTAATGGTGGTTGTGTTTAAAGAAAAAAGATGCTTTTTTTATCTTGTTAAGAAGCAGGTGGGTAATAAAGATTTGAAACGAAGCAAATAGATTTATTTCTTATAATTTCATTATTGATAAATTGAAAATTACTGAAAGTGGAAAGAAAGATTGTGATGTCTGTCCAATCTTATTTTTCCATACTTTATCTTGTGTTTGCTTTGTAGCTTCAACCTATGCTTGGTACATCATTCTATCAATCTTCAGTATCCAAATAACTAAATAACCAAAGTTTCTGACATATATAAGTTCTGGATATTATATTTCAAATGACTTTTTCAGAGGAGAAGTTTAATTTGAAAGTTGTTAAGTATGACTTAGTTGAAAAAATCAATACTTTGAACAATCTTTTTAAAAAAGTGAATAGTTACTGTTGTGAGTCAGTGGCAAATCTGCTTTTAGTAGATATCCAAATTCTTTTGGTACAAAATTCTCTTTATTTTTCTAGAAAGAAAATTACTGAGAAAGTATTAGATGCATGCCTTAGTGGCGAGCCCTTGATATTGGGGACACTCCTAATCGGTGCCTTTATTTATTCTTTTTTAATTATTAATATATCATGTATTATTTGTTTCAGGGGTACTGATACATGATTCATCAGTCTTACACAACACACAGCTCTCAGCACAATATATATCCTCCCCAACATCCATCACGCAGCCAGTCCTTCCCCTCTTTCCCTCCAGCAACCCTCTGTTTCTAGAGATTAGAAGTCTCATATGGTTTGTCTTCCTTTCTGGTTTCATCTTGTGTCATTTTTTTTCTCTCTTCCTCTATGATCTTCTGCCTTTTTTCTTAAATTCCCCTTATCAGTGAGATTGTATGATAATTGTCTTTCAATGATGGATTCATTTTGCTTAGCATAAAACCCTCTAGTTCCATCCATGTCTTTGGAAATGGCAAGACTTCGGGTTTTTTTGATGGTTGGTTAGTATTCCATAGAATACACATGCCACATCTTCTTTATCCATTCATCTGTCAGTGGATATCTATGCTCTTCTATACTTTGGTTATTGTGGGCATTTCTGTTACAAATAGAAATAAAAGGCATTTGAATCAGCAAAGAAGTCAAACTCTCACTCTTTACCAGTGATAGGATACTTTATGTGAAAAACCCAAAAGGCTCCACCCCAAAACTGCTAGCACTCATACAGGAGTTCAGTAAAGTGACAGGATATAAAATGAATGCACAGAAATCAGTTGTCTTTCCAAACAGCAGCAATGAGACAGAAGAAAGAGAAATTAAGCTGTGGCTCCCACTTACAATAACACCTCAAACCATAAGATCCCTAGGAATAAACCTAACCAAAGAGGCAAAGGATCTGTACTCAGAAAACTATAGAATACTAATGAAAGAAATTGAGGACACAAAGAAATAGAAACACGTTCCATGCTGATGTATTGAAGGAATAAATATTGTGAAAATGTCCATGTCACCTAGAGCAATCTACACATCAATTCAGTCCCTATCAAAATACCATCAACTGTTACCACAGAACTTGAATAAATGATCATAAAATTTGTATGCATCCAGAAAAGACTCCAAATAACCAAAAGAATGTTGGAAAAGAAAACCAAAATTGTTGACATCACAATTCTGGATTTCAAGCTCTATTACAAAGCTATAATCATCAAGACAGTATGGTACTGACACAAAAGCAGATATATATGTCAATGGAACAGAATAAAGGGCTCAGAAATGGACCCTCAGTTCTATGGTCAACTAATCTTTGACAAATCAGGAAAGAGTATTCACTGGAAAAAAATTTCCTCAACAAATGGTGTTGGGAAAATTGGACAGCCACATGAAATGGAACCATTTCCTTACACTACTCACAAAAGTAGATTCAAAATGGATGAAATACCTCAACGTGGGAAAATAATCCATCAAAATACTTCAGGAGAAGACAGGCAGCAACCTCTTTGACTGTGGCCCCAGCATCTTCTTGCTAGACACATTTCCAAAGGCAAGAGCAGAAATGAACTATTGGGACATCATCAGGATAAAGGGCTTTTGCACATCAAAGGAAACATTCAACAAAACCAAAAGACAACTGACAGAATGGGAGAAGATATTGGCAAGTGACACATCAGATACAGGGCTAGTATCCAAAATCTATAAAGAACTTATAAAACTCAACACCCAAAAGAACAGATAATCTAATCAAGAAATAAGCAGAAGACAGGAACAGACATTTCTGCAAAGAAGACACACAAATGTCTAACACACACATGGAAAAGTGCTCATCATCATTCAGCATCAGGGAAATCCAAATCAAAACCACAGTGAGATACCACCGCACACCACTGCAAAGGGCATGCACTATCGTGAGCGCTGTTAATTGTTTAAGAATGATGAATCACAGACCCATACCTCTGAAACAAATAATACTTCCTATGTTAATGAAAAAAAAAAAAAAGAAAGAAAGTAATCTAATATCATGATCTTTGGAGAAAAAGACACCAACATCATCATACTACTAAGGCAATTCACTTGGAAAACAGGAAAAGTTAAGCTTAAATTCAATCATAAAAGACAATGATGGGATTTTAAGATATTTGAAGCTCTAAATGTCTTTATTTCATTTGCAATTGCCATGTTTCATCTACTTCTCATTTTTTTAAAAAGTTTACTTATTTATGTATTTGATAGAATGCATATGAACTGGGGAAGGAGCAGTCGGAGGGGGACAAGCAGACTCCGTGATGAGCTCATAACATGATATGGGGCTCACTCCGACACCCCAATATCATGACCTGAACTGAAATTAAGAGTCTGTAGCTCAATTCAATAAGGCACCTAGGCACCCCTTCATCTTTTATTGTACTAAAAGTACTACATGAAATGTGCTAAACTAAAGGTGCTAAACTAAAATCAGACTTTTTAGCTATTGCATTTTAAATTTTAAGATAATTTGTATTGTGCTACCTGTGCAATAAAAATATAATTATTTTAGCAATGGACCAAGTGACTAAATTTGCTTAAACCAGAAATATTAATTTCAATGGACTATTTCCCAGTTACATCATGATCTTTTATCTATAATTTCAGAACTCAATTTACATGCAAATTCATTCCATTTAGAGGTTGGTCTCTTCCAAACTATTGCCTCTGGTAGATATTGTCTTCTTTCTATATATATATCTATATATCTATATCTATATCTATATCTATATCTATATCTATATCTATATCTATATCTATATCTATATCTATATCTATCTATCTATCTATCTATCTATCTATATATATCTTCAAATAATCTCTCTTTTACATGAACATTCTCTTGTGAATATTAAAAACTATTCTTAGCAGTGAATAGCACAAACGTTATTTGCTTTCAAAATTAAAATAGTCAACCAACTGTAAATGATTAACGTATCTTAACAATTAAGATGAAAGACAATGTCTTGCTGACAGAAGAAACTTTGTTAGGCACCTAGAGAGAGAAGAGGAAGTTTGAACTGGTATTGCTACACCAAAGGAAAGAATAAGCGGCAGATAGAAATGCAGAGAGAAAATAGCCTCGTAAGTTTTGTTGATTTAAAAGAAATCTTGTGACAGCATTTTAAATTCAGGTGGGTAAGGACCAATGTGAGCCACAAGATAGGCTGTTCTTCGGGATTTGTCTGTAGGGAAAAGCACAGCTTCCAGACCTATTAAGAAAAGAAATAAGAAAAAAAGAAAAAAAATAAGGTTCCTATTTGTGCTCAGAAAGAAAATCTGAGGACTGGGGAAATTGTTCTACCATACACTTCCTTCTATTCTGCCAGACAGGAGCAATTTAAATGATCTAGTTCAAGGAAGAAAAGGATTAAAAGTACACCAATTATTCTTTCTAAGTTGTCATAAAAGTAGTCTCCTCTTTCTGGATTTTGTTTTGGACATTTCATTCTAATGCTGAAGCACCTATTACATATTTTGTTAGGTCATTAATAATTTGAACAAAGAAAATCATTAAGTACATTTTAAAGTACTCCAATGATGCTCAGGAGACCCGTGGTTTGCAAGAGAGCATCAGGTTTTTGTGTTGTTGTTGTTGTTGTTGTTGTTGTTTTAATGTTCAGTTAGCCACCGTGTACTACATCATTAATTTCTGATGTAGTGTCCAGTGATTCATTTGCATCTAACACCCAGTGTTCATCACAACAGATGCCCTCCTTAACGCCCATCACCTGATTATCCCATCCTCCCATCCCCCTCCCCTCTGTAACCCTCAGTTTGTTTCCTGGAGTCCAGGTTCTCTCATGGTTTGTCTCCCTCTCGGATTTCTTCTTACTGGTGAATTAGCTAATTAATTCAAGTAACAGTTATTCACAAATCTATGTAGAAGGTATTGGTCACTTTGCTGGAGGTGCTTCAGCAGTCTATTCTATGTGATTTCATTATCCTGTGGTAGAAAGCATGAAAAATTTAAAAAATGAATAAATTAATTTCAAAAACTAATTAAGCAAACCAGCCAGTTTTCTGATAGAAAATGATGGGGATACAGTAGTGGACAATGCAGCAGGATGATCACAGAGGGCCTAAAGAGATATATTTTACTAAGAACTGAATGAAGAGGAGGCAGATGAATGATAACCAGAAGAATTGCCTTCTTCTTAGGTGGGGGCCACAAATTCAAAGCTTCAAAAGGGAAAGAGCTAAGATCTGATTTGTTAATTTGCTTTTGAATACCCAGTACCTGGAAAATACGGAGTACATGTAAAGTGGAAGTTAACAAATGATTATATCTTTTTTACATCTGGAAAGATTAAATAAGGGTGAGTTTATTATTTGTGGAGAACCTGTATACATTTAGGAAGCTGGAAGTCATAGATGAATCTTCTGCTTCCTTGAGTTTTGTTATAGTTGGTATTTCCATAATATACTGATTTTTGCAAGATAAGAAATCTATTACCTATGATTAGCAGATAGTTGTTGCTGATATATCATTCTCTCAAAGTTGTGGAAAGTTTCAATATAAAATACAACTTTATACACCATACAATCACAGGGTCCTTGAGGATCTCCACATATTTTTAGTGCTGGTTGAGTTTCAGCTGGGAGACGTGGTCCCAGCCTTGAAGCTGCAAAAGGTTAAATTTGCCACTCAAGGTGGCTGGACTTTTCCCAGCCATAAGGATGAGATTCTATTTCCAAAATGAGTGGCCTTCTCTAAAAGGACTGTTAAAACCCCCTGAAAGCAGAGAGAAGAGACAGGACAGAGGGGACTGGGGCTGAAAGAGGGGCTCTCTGTGGGGAGGACTGCCCTATAACAGCAGAAGGGAACTTTGAAGAAAGTCTTTCATCTAGTAGTTTCTAGAACTAGAAGAGGGGCCCTGGAAGAACCTTTGAAGGGATCCCAGAGTACCCAGGACACCAGGGAGGTACATGTCCTGGGTTAACAAAAAGTCCTGGCCAATGCTACCCAGTCCTGGAAGTCACTGGTCAGGTTGCAGTTTCAGGACAGCCCTCGACTAAGACAGTGGGCCCACAGGAGAAAGGGGAAAAGATATATTTTGAAAAATACCCCTTTTATCTATATCAGAACAATTCAAAATACTGATGGAAAGTATCATTGAACAAAGGAAATTGAGAGAGACTCCATATTCATGGATAAAAAGATTCACTATGGTCAAGATATCAGTTCCTCAAAATTGGTCTATAGATTCCACACAATCCCTATCAAAATCTCATCAAATTAATTTATGGATATCAGCAAACTGATTCTAAATTTACTTGAAAGGGCTGAAGTTCAAGAAGAGCCAACATAATAATGAAGAAGAAGAACAAAGTCAGAGCACAGGTCAAACTCTTCTTCAAGACTTATCATAAAACTATGTAATCAAGATACTGTGGTTATAGGTAAAATAATAGAAAAAGTAATGGAATGGGGTAGAGAGCCCATAGATAGATCCACAGAAAAACGTCAACTGATCTTTGACAAAGGAGAAAAATCAGTATACTAGAAAAATGAAGGTCTTTTAAACCATAATGCTGCAACTAGACATTCACATAAAAAAAAGGCACAGACCATATACCCTTCATGAAAATTAACTCAAAATGGATCACAGACCTAAATGTAAAATCCAAAAGTATAGAACTCTTACAATATAGTATAGGAGAAAATCTATGGCCTGTGGTCTGGTAATGATTTTTAGATACAACATTAAAGACATGATCCATGAAAGAAACGATTGATTAACTGGACCTTATTAAAATTAAGAACTTCTTCTCTGCAAAAGACAATGCCAAGAGAATGAGATGACAGATCACAGACTGGGAGAAAATATTTACAAAAGATACATCTGATAAATAACCATTATCCATAATATACAAAGAACTCTTAAAATGCAACATTAGAAAATGAACAACCCAATTAAAAATTGGACAAAAGACCTCAACAATAACCTCATCAAAGATTTATAGTTGGCAAGAAAACAGAAGGAAATATGTTCAAATTCCTCTGACAGCAGCAAATTGTAAGTTAAAAATGAAATGGAACCTGTGAGAATGGACAGAATCCAAAACAGATGATCCAAAATGCTGGAAATGGTGGAAAGGATACAGAACGACAGAATCTCTCATTCATCGATGGTGAGAATGAAATGGTATAGCCATTTTGGAGACAGTTTGGTGGATTCTTCCAAAACTAAACATACTCTTACCATACTATCAAGCAATGACAGTCTTTGTAATTACCTGAATGTGTTGAAAATATGTCAACATACAAACTTGCACATGGATGTTAATGCAGTTTTATTCATAATTGCCAAGAACTTGGAATCAACTAAGGTGTCTTTAAGTGGGTGAATAGATTAAAGGAAAAAAAAACACACACACACAAAAAAAACTTTAGTACATCAAATGAGATTCAGTGCTACAAAGAAAGAGCTATCAAGTCATGAACAGACGTGGAATAAACTTAAATACTTATTATTAAGTAAAGAAGACAATAGGAAAGTTTTATGTATGATTCCACCATGACATTCTGTACCAATAAGAATGGTGAAGCAGTTAAAGTATCTGTGTTTGCTAGGATTTAGAGGGGAGGAAAGGATGAATCAACAGAGCAGGCAGAATTTTTAAGGTGACAATGTTCAGTATGATACTATAATGGTAGATACACCTGATTATACATTTATCAAGATCCACATGATGTATGACATCATTAGTGAACCTTAAGGTAAACTATTGACTTTGGAAGCTAATGACATGTTAACCTAGGTTCATTGGTCATAACAAAGGTATCCTATCATGCTAGATATCAATAGTGGGAGAGGTTGTGCTTTGTGGAGATGAGGAATATATGGGAATGCTCTGTAGTTTCTGCTCAGTTTTGCTGTGAACCTAAAACTTATCTTAAAAATACCACTGTTTTGTTTTGTTTTAGTTTACAAAATAAAGAATGTGTATTCTGCTACTTTTATGTTATGTTTTATAAATATCTCTTAAATCAATTTGGTCCACATGCACAAGGAACTCTCTTCCTCTCAGCACTTTGGCTATGTCATGCCATTCTCTCCTGGCCTGGATAGTTTCTGCTGAAAAATCAGTTGATCGTCTCATAGGGTTTCCCTTGCTGGTAATGTTTTTTTTCTTACCATTTTTAAGATACTCTAACTTTTGATATTTTAATTAATGTCTTGGTGTGGATCTCTTTACCTTAATTGGATCTCTCTCTGCTTCCTGGACTTGAATGTCTGTTTTCTTTCCAGGTCAAGAAAGTGTTCTGTGATTTTTTCCTCAAAAAAGTTTTCTTGCCCTTTCTGTCTCATTTCCTCCTGGAACCGTTATAATGGGAATATTATTCCACCTGATATTGTCCCATAAGTCTCTTAAGTTATCCTCATGTTTTAAAGTTATACTTTCATTTTTGTTCTTCTGTTTGGGTGAATTATGCTGCCCTGTTGTTGAGCTTGCTGATCAGTTGGCTTCATCCAGTCTTTTGTTGAATCTTTCTAATGTACTTTTTAGTTTAGTTGTTGTATTCCTCAGACATCTGATTGGTACTTTCTTATATTTTCTTTCTCTTTGTTGAAGTTCTTACAGTGTTCACCCTGTGAGTTTCTCCTGAGGTTGGTGAGAATCTTTATAACTGTTAACTTTGAAGTGTTTATCATGTAGATTAGTTATATCCATTATTTTTTCCCCTGAGCTTTTGTCTTCTCTCATTAGGAACATAGTCATTTCTCTATTTCTTTATTTTTTTCTCACTCTTTGTGTTTGTTTCTGTGTATTATGTGAAACAGGTACCTCTCCTAGATGTGAGGGAGTGGCCTTGTTTAGGAGATGAAATAACATTCAAACTTACCTAGCACTTAGTAGTCTCTTGAATCTTTGTGATCATCTCAGAAGCTTCATTTATTCTTCATAAATATTAACTGTTGAGGGTGTACCAAGACTTGTAGTGTTCCAAAGGGAAGAATATCAGTCAACACTTAGCTTCAGGCTGACTGGAAGCCAGATCTTTAGGCAACTGCTTTTAGCTTATGTAAACACATATAGAGTCCCATGGGACCACAATCATAAACTTCGCTGATCTTCAGGCCAAGAGATCTGGAGGTGCCTTACCACTTATTTGCAAGAATTGGTGTTTCAGATGAGTGTATATGTTCCTTTCTTGGAGGTATCTCTTTGATTCTGTGAGGCCAAGGGATGACACAAATATGGTGGTTCCCTGCTCACATTCTCTGAGAGCTCCTCTGTGGTCTCCAGATATGTGGCATACCTGAAGTTTATATCTTCAGATTGAAGCTTCATCAGAAGTATTTTTTCTTTAATAAATAGACTAAGGATGCATTTCCATTGGCCTTTGTGCAATGCACTGGTTGTGATAGCCTATTCTGAACTAACTTTCTGATTGTAGCAGTTGCATGGGGCCCAGAAATACACACCCTTCTGACCTCCAGAGCCAGACAAGTGAGAAGCATCACCTGCGTGGACTGCATTTGTCCACTTATCAAGACCTTGGAAAAGTGATGGCGGTGGGACATACTTGAGGCATTAGTGATACAGGAGAAGAGTGCTAGAGCAGGGGACATTTACTACAGAGATGAGTACTGATCTAGGCATGCCTGCAGCATTACCAAGGCTGTGTCTTGGGCACCAGCACTACCAAGGTAGAAGGAGAATGCAGAAATGGCACTCACCATTTTCTTCAAAGTTCTACTGGTCACACCCTTCCAGGAGATACTTCAAAATTAGCAAGTACATCTCCTTCACTTATCATCTTGTCACTTCCCAAACTATTGCCTTTGTGCTGAATCACAGGACAAATGAGTCCATGCACAGGTCCCTCAAAAAGGGTATCTCAGGGGCACTTGTGTGGCCCACTCAGTTAAGCGTCTGCTTTGGGATCACCTGCCTTCAGCTCAGGTTATGATCCTGGGGTTCTGGGATCTGGCCATATTGGACTCCCTATTCAGTGTGAGGCTGCCTGTCTCTCTCCCTCTGGCCCTCTCCCCCACTCCCATGATATCTCTATATCTCAAATAAATGGATAAAATCTTACAAAAGAAAAAAAAAAAGAATATCTCAGATCACCACAGCCCCTCAGACCAAGTGGGTGTAAGCTTATTTGTTTCTAAAGCCAGACTTGTCTTTCCAATGCAAGTCTCAGAGGTTGGGGTGCCTGGTGTGGGACACAAACATCTCACGTCTTGGAGAGAAGTTTTGTAACTGTGACCTCCCTCCTTATTGTGTTTCATGTGCTGGGTTGGGGTTTTAGGCAAGACCTTACATCTATCTCTCACACTCATATTAAAGTGGTCCTTTTATACCTAGCAGTGGAAAGAGCCATTCAGCTAGTTTTAGTCCTTTTTCACTGGGAATTATTCCATATGTAGCTATAAATTTGGTATGTCCTTGTGAGGAGGTGAGTTCAAGATCTTCCTTTGTGTCCATGTTGGACTCCCCCTCCCATGGTTATTTGTATCTGACACATTATAATCACTCATGTTTCAATTTTTGTTGATGTCGATAGTAGATCCAATCTGAAGCAGAATTAGAGAATAAAAGGGGAATGTGGGGTTTTTAAAATCTATAGCTAATGTCTGGGTAATAGCTTGTAATAAAATGATGTATTAATTTTTCCCTTATATGATCTTTATTCTCAACTGCAAACACAAAGTACCCCTACACTGAAAGGTGATTAACACATCATTCTCAGTGGCAGGTGTGGTGTTGCCCCTATATGTTAGGTCTCAAAATGATTTATCCATTACAGCTTTGAACATAGTTAAGTAGAAACAAAACAGGAAAGTAAAGCTCTTGTTACACCCAAAAGTGTGCTATGTTAAATACACATAGAATTTATCAACTTTACAAATGCTTAGAGACTAGCTAATAAATGTCTTCCTCAGCTCCCTCTCCCTACTCCTATAATGAATCCTATCTATTAAAATATGAAGTAGTTTATCTAGTGCCCCGGCATCTGAAAGAATGGAACAGCATCCTAAGTAAATTAGGCTATAATGAATTTTCAACATATTGAGTCATTAAAATCCAAAGAAAAACCTCAATCCCACCTTTAAACAATATCTCAGGGTTTACAAAAGGTCTCATCCTAAGTAAAATAGATTCAAATCTGAGAAAATGCATAGGGAATGAGATTGTATTAATGAAACCAAGGCAAATCATTCAGGTCATGGGTTCACCTTGTGTGAGCTGGTACATTCCTTGAAGTCAAATATATAAATGTAAACATTGGCTCAGGGCATATATCACAGGAGCTAGATAAATATAGATCTTTACCAACAGAGATTTGGTCTTCTTGAGAGTGTTTATAATGCTCCCTCCCTGATCCCTCACCTATCAGAGTTAGGCTGAACACATACAAATGTAAGATTATCTTGTATCTCTCCTACAGTCAGAACAGTGATTTAACACTTTACCAACGCACGCGCGCGCGTGTGTGTGTGTGTGTGTGTGTGTCATATGTACTGTAAATGACTATTTTATATTGCTATGAGTAATGTTAAGGTCAGAGATAGCACTTACATAAGTACCTTCCCATCTGCAAAGAGGGTTCACATGTGTTACCTCACTTATCTACATATCACAAGTAGTCAAAACCTCCACAAAGTTCTCCAGATTTTAAAAAAATGCAGTCAATTTTATCCATTCAAACAATATTGATATGAACTTACTCATTGCTGGGAATTATGTGTTGGTAGATTATGTTGTGATGATGATAACTTTAACTGGGGTCATATAATGATGATCCTGATTATCATAAAGATGGTAATGCTGATTATAGCATTTTAAGGATGATTTCCATGTGCTATGTTCTCCTCATACATACCAGAATCTATTTCTGTAATCTTAAGTTTATTTTCACTGCTTTACTTTCCATTTAAATGTCAGTGATGTCTTCCAGAGTCTTTATAATGTGTTGTGATATCTGACAGAAAGTTTTTTTTTCACTATTGTTTTCCAAGATTTTCTCAGTGATTCATAAGCATTTATTTTTTAATTGAAACTATAAGGTCCCTTACTTGTCAGTTTTTCTCAAACTCCTTTCCTTCCCCAGAAGTTCAACTCTATTGTGATTCTATGAGAATGACATTAACATGTACTCATTAATTTTGGAACAACTGACGTATTAATGGTGTTAACACTTCCTATTCAAGACTATGATATGGTTCTAATTGGTTCATTGTGTTTTTTTTTTCAGTGAGATATTATACATGTAGATTCTGTGCCTTTACTATTAACTATATTCTCATAGATTTTACAGATTTGTCATTAATATGAACGGGAGATGTTTTCTCTTCTTACTGTCTCTAAATGTTTACTGATGAATTAGAAACATTGTTGAGGGGTACCTGGTTGGCTCAGTGGGTTAAGCCTCTGCCTTTGGCTCAGGTCATGATTTGGGGGCCCTGAGATCAAGCCCCTGATCAGGCTCTTTGCTCAGCAGGGAGGTTACTTCTCCTTCTCTCTCTACCTGTTTCTCTTCCTACTTGTGACCTCTCTCTCTGTCAAATAAATAAAATAAAATCTTAAAAAAGGAACATTATTAAATTGCTGATGTCCAAGAACTTTATGTCCAAGAACTTTATTATTTTTTCTATAACTTTCTTTTTTAACAAGTGTACTTTGTTTCTATTTATTAAAAAATTCAATTAACCCGTGATTCTTGTTACTTACATAAGCATTATTTATATTTTATAAATATTGCTTTATTTAATTGAATGATTGCATTTTCTAGAAACTTTGAGGCAATACTCAAAAATAATGGTGATGGTGCATATTCCTGCATGATTGTTGGATTTAGATGAAATGGTTTTGGTGCCTTTATCTATGGTAATATTTAATTTTGATGACAACTTTATTATAATTGAGTAAATTTCTTACATTTCAATTTAAAATTTTATTAGGAGTTCTTAAAGATTACCATATGTATATTACCTGGTTATATCAATTATATCCCTAAATGTACTGATGTAGTGAGCCATGTTTATAGATTCTATGATAACATACCAGAAGTTATCCCGGTTTGGTTGTTGTATAATGGTTTTTTGATATTTTAGTAATATCTTTTTGAAATGTTAATTTAAGTGTTCTGGATGAAACTGTAGTAGTCTTACTAGGAGAACTTACCAGGAATACCAGAGCGTCTTAATAGAGTCTCACCAAGCTCTGCAGGCTCTCTTCATCTTTCCAGTGGTGGTGTGAAGACCATCATGCTTGTCTGTCAAAGCACCTGTCCCAGATAAATGCAATTCTTCACTTAATCTTGCTTCCCCTGAGCCTTATTATCACTTTCTGTCATTACTGCTAGTCTTCTGTATGTCTTTTTTTTTTAAAGATTTTATTTATTTATTTGACAGAGATCACAAGTAGGCAGAGATGCAGGCATAGAGAGAAAGATGGAAGCAGATGCCCTGCTGAGCAGAGAGCCCGATGTGGGACGCAATCCCAGGACCCTGAGATCATGACCCAAGCCGAAGGTAGCGGCCCAACCCACTGAGCCACCCAGGTGCCCCTTCTGTAGGTCTTTAATGTTATCTGGAAGTCCTACTGGAATTCCCTAATTCATTGATTTTACCAGTCTCCTGGTTATCTCTTTAATACCTGCTCCCAAACCCCTAGATCTTCTATAGAAAATCTAGAATCTTCTCCCAAACATTCATCTCATAATTTTGATTGGGTAATAAATGGAATGATAGTTACATGGAAGCCTTAATATTCCCAGAATTTCCTGCTCACCAATGCTCTCAAATAATTTATAGTTTGCTCATTCTCATATTAAGATAATGAGAAAGGGGACATACTAAGTCATCATTTAAGGAAAATTCATAACATATAAACAGTGAATAAAATAATCTCTGTTTCATTTCAATCCATTTAAGCAGGCAGAGCAATCTTCAAAATTTGAACAAGTATTATTTAAATTGATTGAATTAAATTAAATTATTTAAATTTTTAAATAAAATTAAATTATTTAAATTCAGTTGAAAATTGAGGACAAATTTGACAAATAATAGCTAATACAAAATATACTGCTTTGTGTGAACAGACATTGTTATAACTACTTTACATATTGTATTTGGTCCAATCAAACAGAGTAAGTTCAGAAATCAGAAATCATTAATGTCTGCATTGCTGAAGTGACAAACGGGAGGCACAGACAAAACAAATTTGTCTGAAGTCACATAGTTACTAAGTTACTAAGAGGATTTGAACCCAGGTAGTGTAGCTTTTATTCCTTCTCTGAGGGGACTAATGAAGTGGAGGGTACAGTGTAAGAGGAGAGAAATGTTCAAGGAAATTCTCTCATCATAGAAATCAGGAGCTGAGAAAGGAGTTACCTCACTTTTTAATTCCCATAGACATATGAAGTTTAACAAAATGGGAGTTTAGCCCTTGTCTCTCAAATGAAGTGATCAGCAGTGTGTTTGGACAGTCTCCTATTTTTCAAGATCTCACTCACACACATTAAACATTCATGTTTTGAACATTCTCTTGGGATCAAATGTGGGTAATATGAAGTTTTTCTCCAAAGATCTAAAATAGATCAAAATAATGTATGAATTAAACCCAATCCGACCCACTCAGACCCCAAAGCCTGAGTCACTTTCTATTCTTTTTCTTACCCAATAGTATTATGTCCAGCCATATAACATAATTTATTACAAACTGCAGAGAGATTAAATGTCATTAAGTGATTCCACGATGCCAACATCAAGATGCTAACATTTGAATACACCCACCCTGAGAAATGTGCAGAAAGAAGTTTAACTCTATATATGTAATCTAACTCAAAAAATCAAGTTATTCTTACTTTTTAAATCAAAATTTGAAGAAAAAGAAGTGCATCCTCTCCACCTTCTTTAATTCAGTCTGAACTAGAAGGGTTTGTCATGCTTGAGTATATCTTGGTCCTATCAGCAACTACAGCATATGCTGCTTCTGTCTGGAATAAGTCAATAAGAAGTTGTATTAGGTCAATTGCAATTTGTATGGCCTCAATTTTAAACAATTTAAAAATTAATGAGACACAAAAATCATCATACTCCTTAAATTAAGGTAACTAGCCAATCTATACTTCTAAATACAGTCCAGAGAGGGGGAAAATGTCCCCAGAACCAAGTATTTAATGATGCCAAAGACCAGAGAAAAAGCTCCTCTTGAGTGAATGAGAAACATTTCTTAGTTGTAGCCTTGCCAGGACACCAGTCAGTCTGTTCTAGGTGTTCTAAATCCATGATGTGTGAATTTAAACTCAATTGGGAGAAATCTGGCAGGTAATTTTGGTGCTCTGCAATCACATTTCTGAGGGAATATTCCATTTAGGCACCCAGGATCCCATCTCTGAAAGTGACACCTAGCCTGCCTATAAAGCTTAGAAGTTTGTGAAGGTGGCAGCTCAGATGCCAGGGGCAAAATTCCTTGTAAATATTCATTCTCAATCCTGTGCCATAGTGGACATTTCCAGTGCCTCCTGCCAAGAAACCTTCCTCCTAGCAAAGTTTTTTCCCCCCAATCTGGAGTTAACCAATTTAATGTCACTTTGAAACTCTGAAGTAGGAAATGATTTTGAGTATGTGGAAAATTTTCATGATTTGTCTTCCTACACTTATTTTTCTGGGTCCTATGTGCAGAAGGTAATGTGATTCATCTGATGCAGAGATATCTGGCAGTAACAGTTTAATGCTAAAAACCCAGTAGTGCTTTGAGACACATGCAAAACTTCACTATGCGGCAATTTAGAAGCAACAAATACTGTATTTCCCACTAATGCCTAAGAGGCCTGTACTCTTCTTTTCAATGGGACATTTGCCTCAGCCAGAAAAAGAAAAAGAGGAGGAGGCTGCAGCTTCTTGATTCTGGAAGTCTGCCTTTTCTAAGTACTGGAGTTTGAGTCCTTGCCAGACTCTGCCCCTCTGCTAAGAACTGAGAGGCCCCATCCCAGTTTGCTCAGATGCCCACTTTCTATTTCTGATTTCATCTCTCATGGACCCTTCTCATTTATATCCCTTCTTGAGAATCTTTCCTGAGGCCCAGGGACCTTTGTCTAAATTTCTGTGTCCCGGAAAATAAAGCCATTTAATTTTGGAAAAGAAAAAAAGAAAACAAAACTGCAAGCTACAATCATCTACCACAACCAAAATAGCATGAGGTTGGGCTAAAACATTTCAATTTAGTTGCTCACAGAATGTAAAAACATATATGAACTTAATGCTGACCTCTATAAATCACCACAGTCAGAGCACCAAGGCCCAAATTACATATCCTTAAACCAACAAAGCTTTCCATGTACATAATTTGCTCTCCCGAATTCCATTTTTTTTTTTGGTTTTAATTTTCAGTTTTTCTGGCTGATACATTTAATTTTGGGGTTTTAACAAAGCCATCATAAAATTACTGTTATTAGTCCTTTACCCTGGTATAATCTGAAGAAGCTGAGGAAAAAAATAGTCAAGACCTCAAAATAGGGATTAACATAAAAATAGGGACCTAGTTGACAAGAATGGCTCTCTTAGGTGTGCCAAATGCTCCTGCTAATCCTGAACCACAGACCTTAGCAGATTTATCCTTCCAATTATGGGCAATATAGAGGAATGGAGGAAAACATATGCTTAAGGACAAGGTTAATAGCAAAAAATAAAAGAGTGAAATTAAACCAAGTTTGTATTTATTCCTTCCCAAATAACCAATTAGTTATGTCAACGTCATTTTTACTAGGCTGGAATGAAAGAAGAAGTGGGGAAAGGCCAGAATATGCAAAGGGAAGATACCTCTTCATGGAAGCCTGGCATGGGAAATGGCATTCCCTTCCAAACAGAAAGGTCATTAACATGCCCAATGTAAATAACTCACATATGGAAACCATGGATGTTTGGTTCTAACACTCCAACTTTTTCACAGCTACCTGCTGTCTTTGTACCTTCACAATTCAATCTGATAGCCTTATCAGAATTATTAATCCCAAGAATTAATATTATATCATCATAATTATCTATTTATTCAATCAATTTAATAGTCAATCATTAATTAATCAATTGATTATTTAATTAATATTAATTGACAATAATGATTAATATTTATTAATTGATAATAATTGATATTATTGATAATTGATAATAATAATATCACTGTCATGATGAGATTACATTTCAAGTATGCAATTCTATGTGTCTATTTATATCTCAGGAAAAGTCTTGCTAAGATTACCTTTTCTTGTAATTGTGTGCTCTGATGCTACTAACATATTTTTAACTGAGAGGCAGAATTATCCATTTAATTATTTTATCATGGTTTTTGCTCATCTCATTGACTAATAATTAAAATCAATTTACTAGGGTTTCGGCATACTTGAACTTTTTAAAATGATTGAAATTATCTGCAATCACAGTATTCCTTATTGAATAGTTTTTTTAGGAGTTTTATTTAGGAGTTGCTAATTCTAAAAATTTTGAAATATACCAATTTTAATTTTTTTATAAAAATATGATCGATATATTGATCTTACAATAATAACACCTAAAACTTTAAAAAGTGTGTCCATACACATCAATTTCATTTAAGCTTAATATCATTCTAGAACAAAGTATTATTGTTCTCTTTGTCAGAGATGGAAACTGAAGTTAAAATGTGGTGGATGGCTCTCCAAGGTCATAGACTTAGGAAAAGGAATAAGGCTTGAACCTAGAGTGTTATGAACTCTAGGTTAGTATTTGTTTCATGATATGATGCCAAAGGCAAGGAGGAACTCACACATTATGATTATTGCAAAAAAAATATAATGGCCACACATTATCTCAATGATCATTGAAACAAGATGAAAAGATTGATGTGGGCTTTCAATTATTCATGTGAAAAGAAAAAGTCCCAGATATGGAAAACTGTATTCTCTATATCACTGCACTAGTAGCAATAGATAAAGGAAGACTGTGTCCTTCATGAAAGAGGAACCCCACTTGAAAAGGACTCATCATCCCTGATGGTATTGAATCTGCTTTTCTCGCCATCTTTGAGGCTTAACCTCTACAGATATTTTGTTTGTTTATGTAAGGGGATAATAATGACATTTTTCTTGGGATATGATTGGTAGTTTCTTTTTTCATCAAATTTATTTTCTGCAAGTCTCTGGAGAAAACATGAGGCTATGAAAGTTTCTAGAGCCCAGACAAAAGGTTTAGAGGGAGATTTCTCTTTCTTTCCCACCTTTCTCCTCAATTTATTCTCCTTTATCTCTCAATAAGTTCTTTTCTCAACTTTTCTTATTGAATGAATAATGAATAAGCCAATGACTAAATGAGACTATAGAATGGAATAGGGAGAAAGCAAGTAGGAAATAAAGTTACCCTAGAAATGGAGCTGGAATGCTAGGTATTAGGAAGCATGGAAATATGTACACATATAAATTTTAAATCAGATAGATCAATGCAATGTACTGAAAGTCCCCATGAAAAATAATAGAACCAGTAGGAATCATTGTCATATATATATTTGTATATGTATATATATATATGTAATATCCATAAAAATAACTAGAAATGACAAAGTAGGTAAGTGTATCATTTCCTATTTATGCTTGCCATACCAATGATTTCAATAAACACCTTACTTAGGCTAAGCACTTAGCCTTCACATCATTGTGAAACACAAAAAGGGAAGAGAAGAGTGATTATTTCCTTCCCAGTGTTGGCTTTTCTCACTCAGTCTTACTCAGTATATTGTTATCCTCTCAGGAGACAGATAATACACCTGACCAGCGTTAGAAAAGTTAGCAAGTAAAATGAGATTTCCTATAAGCCCCTAACGGTGTTATTTGGAATATATTTGAAACATATCTAATAATATAGTAATATTCCTTTCTCCACACGTTTATTACTTTGCACTTGAATCTAGTCTCCATAGTCAGCAGAAAGGCACATAATGAAACATTATCTTGTGACTTCATGCATGAATTTATTAGTGTTCATACACACACACACACACACACACACACACACACCTTCATATTTTCTATATAGTGCCGAGGGATATGGCACACATAGAAGGGAAGAATTAGATCCAGACCCAGATTTTGCTGGAATTAGACCTCAACTGCATATGCACTACTATTTTTAGTAGAGCTCCACTTATAATACATCTATGCAACCATCATTAATCACAGATTTCCCTCCTCTAGAACAACCTTCCCAATCAGTTTCACTTTCTAAATTCTATCTTCAGAACCTAACTAAGGTTATTTATAATCCATGAGATTGTTCTAGACCAATCCAGACACAGACATGTCCTTCCTTTCTAAACTTATGGCACTTCTAATTACTATCAAAATCACTCATTTGCAAATGATACCAGGCACCAAGCACATTCTTTTTTAAAATTTTATTTATTTGACAGAGAGAGATCACAAGTAGGCACAGAGACAGGCAGAAAGAGAGGAGGAAGCAGGCTCACTGCTTTATTGAGAGCCTGATGCAGGGCTCAATCCCAGAACTCTGATATCATTTTTACAGATTTCTGAATTGAAAGAGATCTACCAGATATTATCCTATTAGGACACTGTGATGCCTAATCGTATGTGTCATCTTGATTGGTCTTAGTATGCTCAGATTAATGACGATTTTTTGGTGTGCTTATACGGGTGTTTCTGGATAAGAATAGCATTTAATCAATAAGCTCATTAAATAGCCATGCCCAATGTAGGTGGGCATCATTCAATATCCTGAAGCCTGAACAGAACGAAAGATGAAATAAAAAGGAAGTCACTAACTTTTTCTGCCTCATTCCTGATATGGAACATCTAATTGTATGTTTTATTGTTTTCAGATTATGATTTAAATATTGGCTCCCCTACTTCTCAGGCTGTTGAACTCCAACTAGAATATTCCTCTAGATTTCCTAGTGCTTCAGTTTGCAGATGGCTGATCATGAAACGTCTTGTTTACCATAATTGTGTGACCCAATTGCCCATTTTCATCTATCTATCTACCTATCTATCTATCTATCCATCATTTATCTATCTTCTATCTAAATATTACTGGCATCTTCCATCTATACATTTTATATATGTAGTCTCTCTCTCTCTCTCTCTCTACACACACACACACACACATTTTTTTCTTTTGGTCCAGGGATTGAGTCCCTTATTTGTCTCTCTGTTCAGCAAGTAGCCTGCTTTCCCTCTCTCTCTGTCTGTTTCTCTGCCTACATGTGATCTCTCTTTGTCAAATATATAAATAAAATCTTTTTTAAAAAGATAGAACTTTTGAAGAAACAATTAGTTTAAATTAAATCATAATTAAATCCTCATCCAATCCTATTCAATAAGTCAGATGTCCTTATAATAATGGGAAGAGACACCAAGGATGGACATGCATGGGAAAGACCATGTGAGGACACAGAAAGAAGGTCCTGTCTCCAAGCCAAGAAAAGAAGCTTCAGGAGAAAACAAACATTCTGATACCTTAGTTTTGGATTTTGATCTTCCAGAATACTGAAAAAAATAAATTTCTTGTGTTTAAGCCACCCAGCCTGATGGCTGGCATTTTGTTAACACAGCCTTAGCAACCTAATGGAGATTTTGGCATTAAAAACGAGGGAGCTGCTGTAATAAATACCTATAAATATGGAAGTGACTTTGTGGAAGTGGGATGGAGAAAGGCTGGAAGAGTTGCAAGGTGCATGTTAGAAAAGCCTACATTGACCTGAAGAGACTGTCAGTATAAGTATGAACCTTTAAAGGTGATGCTCATGTGGTCTCCAATGGGAATGAAGAATGTTATTAGAAACTGGAGGAAAGGTGATCTTTGTTATAAAGAGGTAAAGCACTTGGCTGAATTGTGCTTAGTATTTTCTGGAAAACAGAACTTACTTGTGATGAACTGAAATAATTACCTGATGAGAAATCTAAGAAAAAATGTGAAAGATGCAATCTGGATTTTTGTTAGAGTTTATAGTACAGTGCAAGAGCATAGAGATGATTTAACAGGGAATTGTTAAACACTTGTTAAGCAAAAAGGAATCAGACTTTGAATACTCCAAAAATTGTCAGGCTATCCACACTGAAAAACACAAGAAAAGCACGATCTGGAGAGAATCAGAACTGTTGGCTGGAGGAATGCTTGGGTGAAGACATTATAGATGTGACTCCTGACCAGCAATACAGGAATGAGTAATGTTGAAATTTGAACCAGGGATCCTCTTCTGGAATTTCAGTTTTTAACTCCAAAGCTCTCAACTTTCACACTTTCTTATCACAGGATCTATCCATCTATCCTGGATACTATGTGTGTATATATATTACATGCATATTCATTACATGCAATACTGTTAGGTCCCCCAATAATGGGTCCGTGATCAAAGGAGCAAGACTGATAAAAAGTGAAAGTCAAGCAAAGCTTTATTTTGTGCCAAGCATCAAGAATCAAACCGACCATTCGGGCCCATCTCTTGCAAAGAGCCAACCCCTCTCTGCCTTAAAGACTAACTTTTAAGGGCAAAGGCCATGTGGTTGGGCCTGGCCATGCACAGGTGGCCAATGAGATTGTAACACATAGAGAAAGCTGCACAGTCCTGCTAGGTCACACATAAGTTACCAATTGAATTACAATTTACACTATAGTAGATATTTGAACTAGCCTATCACCTTGGTCAGAATTGGTTCCCAAAAGGCTCTCAAAGGGCAGGGCCCACACTCCTTGGTAGCTAGGGAGATAGTATGCACCCCCACTGATTGGATACCTCCACCTGGACTGACCCTCCCTTGTATTTGGGCTTTGTTACCTGGGACTGGTTTCTGGGACTTGTTTTTAAGTAAGTTCCCTGAGGAGTGCTGGCAGGATCAGTTTAAGTTTTACTGCATAAACAACAAAAATCACTGTTTAACCAGATGGAGCTGCCCTGGCTAAATAGGTCCTTACAATACAAGTATGGTAATTTCTCCATCCTCCTGTAGAACATATTTTAAAAGACAAGACATGTGAAGTTTAGGAGGAGTGACAATACTATAAAAATGATAGTACCATACGATTTCAGTTATATGTGGAATCTGAAAAACAAACAAAAACCAACAAACTCTTAAATACAGAGAACAAACTGGTAGTTGCCAAAGGGAAAATGAGTAGGAGTATGGATAAAATAAAGGGGATAAAATGTTTTTTTTTCAGTTTCAAAATAAATAAGTTACAGAAATGTAAAGTAAAGCATAGGGAATATGGTCGATAATGCTGTAACAATGCAGTGTGGTGACAGATGGTGACTACGTTTATCATGGTAAGCATCAAGTAATGTACATAATTATCAAGTCACTCTATTGTACACCTGAAACTAGTATAACATAGTATTTAATCATACTACAGTATTTTTTCTAAAACAATTAAAAATGAAATTAAAAGAACAATCGCAATGCTTAGGGTGATTGGAATGAGAAAGGGACATTTCTTAGCCTGAGGATTTTGTGTCTATAAACATGATGTGGAAAGGTTTGGGATCCTGTGTTTTCTGGAGTGAGTTGAACATTAACTTACCTTTGCTAGAAAGAGGGGTCTCCCCATCTCACTGTCAATAGAGTTTTCATATATGAGGGCTAGGTATCATTGGAAAATTCAGATGTCTGAAATTAATTGAAAACTGAGAAGAAACATTTTATATGTGGTAAGCTCAGTGGCAGCTTCTAAGAGAGGCATTTATTTCAGCTGAATGTTAAGAAAGCTCCAGCTGCCTGGAGCCATGTGTTAAAAGACACTTTTCAGATTTTCTTTTCTTTTTCTTTTTTTTTTTTTAATGTGTTTTATGGGGCACCTGGGTGGCTCAGTTGATTAAGCATCCGACTTGTTTTGGCTCAGGTCAAGATCTTAGGGTTGTGAGATCAAGCCTTATGTGGGGCTCTATGCTCAGCATGGAGTCTATTTATGTTTCTGTTCCTCAACCTCTGCCTCTACCCCTTCTCCAACTTATGCACATGCACATCCTCACTCTCTTTCTCTAAAATAAATAAAAGAAAATATTTTTTAAATGTGTGTTTTTTTTTCATTTTTGAGATTTTGAACATCTGGATTTTCGTGTAAAATTGACAATTTTAAGTGTTGGGAAGTAGTTAACATTAAGTATGTTGAAGTCAAAGAATGGTGTCTATGCACTGAGACCCAACACCTCATTTGTAATCTCTGGCCTGCACGAAGTGATGAAGAATAAAAGAATAACAAGTCTCATTACAGACCATCTAATGCTGAATAAGAAAAATGTGTAGTTCAGACAGTCGCCTTGGTCACAATTAGCAGTATGGGATTGGAGAAAAGGAAATAGATAGTTGTCAACAACATCAATGAATTGTTATGTGGGTCTGGCAGGCAGTCAAGAGATGGAAAGAAATCTGTATGTGAAAAGAAGGATATTTATGAGCCTATTGTTGGCAAGTTGAGATTTCTCTTTCAAGGATAAGTTTATAGAAAGAATCAATAATAGATAAATTAACAGAGATACCAGATTGAGACAAGTGAGTCCCCTAGGGTACAAAATTTAAGGGACCACTCTCTTGCAGGGTCATGAAGTTTCATGAGTGAGGCTTGCACAAACATAGGCATGCATTTCTCCTGACAGCCTGTGCTCTGGATGCATCAATTGCCTCAACTTAGTGATGCTTCTGGTGTTTACTCTATGCCAAAAACAATTATTTATTCTTTTCTTAGACGATATGGCTATTTTTCACTTTGGGGAATAGCAAATCTTAGTGAAATATAGTAATGAAAGAGTAGCAAAAAGAAAAAAATCTGGACACTAATGGCCCATTTTGTGACAACAAATTTGCAACAGTTTGCTCCAATGAATCAATCTTTATTTTGTATTTATAGATTTTCAATTATACTTCTAAACTCTGATACAATTTCACTTTCTTGGTTTACATGTTTATTCATTCCAAGGTATTTATTGAGTTCCTACTTAATGTGTCATTGTGCTAGACAATTGATTCTATATTGGTGAATAAAACAGAAAAGGTGACTGCCCTCTTGGAGTTGATAAGTGATAGAGAAAAAGATACTTAATATGTACATAACTAAATTAATTAGTACTTATCATTGCAGTAAGGACAATAGAAGAAACAAACACGACACAGGAATATCTACTATTATTGCTTCATGTTCAAGAACACAGTCGAGGATCACCTCCAAGACCTTTTGCGATGCAGTGTGTAGTACAGGTTGAGGAGAATTCCTGCCAGAAGTCCTAAGACATTAGAGAAAGTAAATTATATAACATCTTTTCTTTCAATATTAAAGATAAAATTAAAATAATTCATGCATAGTTTAAAAAATAGAAAGACAATTTTTCAAGCATGTAGAATAAATACAAAATACATTTGGTCATACCACAAAGATACTACTAATAAAGTTCTTTCTTTCTTTCTAATTTTGTCTCATGCCACAGTATAGTAAAATAGATATTACTCCTTGACTATTCTTCTTCTGCTTTTGCTTTCTTCATTCCCTTCCTTCCTTCAAGGGGAGGGACCTCTTGCTCTGATCCTCAAGTGTACTTCAACTAGTGCAAAAGCAGCTCTCCTAAGCAGCAGAGACAGGCCTCTGTGTAAGCAGCTCTGGATTCCAGTATGTGGTGTTGTTTTACTCCCTGAAGGCTTACAGCACCAATAGGTGAGATGAATATCACTGCACTCTGCTCTCTACCCAGGAGCCAAAAATTTGCACACCAGCTCTACAGTGAACCCTCATAGAAAAAAAAAAAACACCAACAATCCACCAGTCTTAAATCCTCAGGTTCAGTCAAAACTCTGTGTTCACCCTGCCAGTGAAAAGGCATTTTTATCTCAGGCATGCAACTGAGTTCCAACTCCAATATTTTTTTGTTTTTAAAGATTTTATTTATTTATTTATTTATCTATTTATTTATTTATTTTTTCTTTTTTCTTTCTTTTTTAAAATTTTTTATTTCTTTTCAGTGTAAGAGTATTCATTGTTTTTGCATCACACCCAGTGTTCCATGCATCCCATGCCCTCTCTAATACCCACCACCTGGTTCCCCCAACCTCCCAATCCCCCGCTCTTTCAAAACCCTCAGATTGATTTTCAGAGTCCATAGTCTCTCTTGGTTCAACTCCCCTTCCAATTTTCCTCAACTCCCTTCTCCTCTCCATCTCCCCTTGTCCTCCATGCTATTTGTTATGCTCCTCAAATAAGTGAAACCATATGATAATTAACTCTCTGCTTGACTTATTACACTCAGCCTAATCCCTTCCAGTCCCATCCATGTTGCCTCAAAAGTTGGGTATTCATCCTTTCTGATGAAGGCATAAAACTCCATAGAGTATATGGGCCACATATTCGTTATCCATTCGTTGTTGAAGGGCATCTTGGTTCTTTCCACAGTTTGGCGACCATGGCTATTGCTGCTATAAACATCAGGGTAGAGATGGCCCTTCTTTTCACTCCATCTGTATCTTTGGGGTAAATACCCGGTAGTGCAATGGCAGGGTCATAAGGAAGCTCCATTTTTAATTTCTTGAGGAATCTCCACACTGTTCTCCAAAGTGGATATACCAACTTGCATTCCCACCAACAGTGTAAGAGGGATCCCCTTTCTTCACATCCTCTCTAACACATGTTCTTTCCTGTCTTGCTAATTTTGGGCATTTTAACTGGTGTAATGTGGTATCTCAATGTGGTTTTAATTTGAATCTCCCTGATGGCTAGTGATGATAAACATTTTTTCATGTGTCTGATAGCCATTGGTATGTCTTCATTGGAGAACTATCTGTTTATTTCTTCTGCACATTTTTCTGATATGATTGCCTGTTTTGTGTGTGTTGAGTTTGAGGAGTTCTTTATAGATCCTGGATATCAACCTGTGTCTGTACTGTCATTTGCAAATATCTTCTCCCATTCCGTGGGTTACCTCTTTGTTTTGTTGACTGTTTCCTTTTCTGTGCAGAAGCTTTTGATTTTGATGAAGTCCCAAAAGTTTATTTTCGCTTTTGTTTCCTTTGCTTTGGAGACATATCTTGAAAGAAGTTGCTGTGGCTGATATAGATGAGATTACTTCCCATGTTCTCCTCTGGGATTCTGATGGATTCCTGTCTCACGTTGAGGTCTTGTATCCATTTTGAGTTTATTTTTGTGTACGGTGTAAGAGAATGGTCGAGTTTCATTCTTCTACATATAGTTGTCCAGTTTTCCCGGCAGCATTTATTGAAGAGACTGTCTTTTTTCCACTGCATATTTTTTTCCTGTTTTGTGGAAGATTATTTGCCCATAGAGTTGAGGGTACATATCTGGGCTCTCTACTCTGTTCCACTGGTCTATGTGTCTGTTTTTATGCCACTACCATGCTGTCTTGGTGATCACAGCTTTGTAGTAAAGCTTGAAATCAGGTAATGTGATGCTCCCAGTTTTATTTTTGTTTTTCAACATTTCCTTAGTGATTCTGGGTCTCTTCTGGTTCCATACAGATTTCTGGATTATTTGCTCCAGCTCTTTGAAAAATACCGGTGGAATTTTGATTGGAATGGCATTAAAAGTATAGATTGCTCTAGCAAGTATAGACATTTTAACAATCTTTATTCTTCCGATCCAAGAGCATGGAATGGTCTTCCATCTTTTTGTGTCTTCTTCAATTTCTTTCATGAGTGTTCCGTAGTTCCTCGAGTACAGTTCCTTTACCTCTTGGGTTAGGTTTATTCCCAGGTATCTTATGGTTCTTGGTGCTATAGTAAAGGGAATCGATTCTCTAATTTCCCTTTCTGTATTTCCATTCTTAGTGTGTAAGAAAGCCACTGAATTCTGTACGTTGACTTTTTATCCTGCCATGTTATTGAATTGTTGTATGAGTTCTAGTAGTTTGGGAATGGAGTCTTTTGGGTTTTCCATATAAAGAATCATGTCATCTGTGAAGAGAGAGAGTTTGACTTCTTCATTACCAATTTGGATACATTTTATTTCTCTTTCTTTTCTTATTGCTGTTCCTAGGACTTCAAATACTATGTTGAACAAGAGTGGTGATAGTGGGAATCCTTGTCATGTTCCTGATCTCAACGGGAAGGCTGCAAGCTATTTCCCATTGGGGATGATATTTGCTGTGGGTCTTTCATAGACAAATTTTTTGAAGTTCAGAAATGTTCCCCCTATCCCTATACTTTCAAGCTTTTTAATCTGTTACGGATGCTGGATTTTGTCAAATGCTATTTCTGCATCCACTGAGAGGACCATGTGGCTCTTCTCTGTTCTCTTATTAATTTGTTCTATCATATTGATTGATTTGCTAATGTTGAACCATCCTTGTAACCCAGGGATGAATCCCACCTGGCCATGGTGCATAATCTTTTTAATGTGCTGTAGGATCCTGTTTGCTAGGATATTGTTGAGAATCTTAGCATCAATATTCATCAGTGATATTGGTCTGAAATTCTCCTTTTTGGTAGGGTCTTTGCCCGGTTTTGGGTTCAGGGCAATGCTGGCTTCATAGAAAGATTCTGGAAGTTTTCCTTCTGCTTCAATTTTTTGAAACAGCTTCAGGAGAATAGGTGTTATTTCTTCTTTGAAAGTTTGGTAGAATTCCCAAGGCAATCCATCAGGTCCTGGGCTCTTGTGTTTTGGGAGGTTTTTGATCACTGCTTCAATCTCGTTACTAGATATTGGTCTATTCATGTTGTCAATTTCTTTCTGATTCAATTTTGGGAGTTCATAGTTTTCCAGGAATGCATCCATTTTATCTACGTTGCTTAGCTTATTTGTATATAACTGTTGAAAATAACTTCTGATGATTGTTTCTACTTCCTTGGTGTTAGTTGTGATCTCTCCCTTTTCATCCATAATTTTTTAATTTGGGCTTTCTCTCTTTTCTTTTGGATTAGTGTGGCCAATGGTTTATTGATCTTAGTGATTCTTTCAAAATACCAGCTTCTAGTTTCATTGATACTTTCTACAGTATCTCTCCTTTCTCCTTCATTGATCTCTGCTCTAATCTTGATTATTTCCCTTCTTATGTGTGGAGTTGGTTTGATTTGTTGTTGATTCTCCAGTTCCTTAGGGTGTAGAGCTGGTGTATTCTGGACTTTTCAATTTTTTTGAGGATGGCTTGGATGGCTATGTATTTTCCCCCTTAAGATTGCCTTTGCCATATCCCATGGGTTTTGGACTGAAGTGTCTTCATTCTCATGGGTTTCCATGTTTTCTTTCAGTTCTTCTTTGATCTCCTGGTTGATCCAAGCATTCTTAAGCAAGGTGGTCTTTAGCTTCCAGGTGTTTGAGTTCCTTCCAACATTTTCCTTGTGGTTGAGCTCCAGTTTCAAAGCATTGTGATCTGAGAATATGCAGGGAATAATCTCAATCTTTTATTATCAGTTGAGCCATGACTTGTGAGCCAGTATGTGTTCTATTCTTGAGAAGGTTCCATGTACACTTGAGAAGAATGAGTATTCTGTTGTTTTAGGGTGGAATGTTCTGTATATATCTATGAGGTCCATCTGGTCCAATGTGTCATTCAATGCTCTTGTTTCTTTATTGATTTTCTGCTTCAATGATCTATTTCTGAGAGACGTGTGTTAAGATCTCCTACTATTAATGTATTCATATCAATATGTCTCTATCTTGATTAACTATTTTCTTATGTAATTGGCTGCTCCCCTCTTGGGGGCATAGATATTTATAATTGTTAGATCATCTTGGTGGATAGTCCCTTTAAGAATTATGTAGTTTCCTTCTGTATCTCTGGCTGCAGTCTTTAGTTTAAAATCTAATTTGTCTGATATGAGAATCACTACCCCGGTCTTCTTTTGAGGCCAATTGGCATGAAAGATGATTCTCCAGCCCTTCACTTTCAGTCTGGATGTATCTTTAGGTTCAAAATGGATCTCTTTTAGACAACACATGGATGGGTCCTGTCGTTTTATCCAATCTGCAACCCTGTGTAATTTTATGGGTGCATTTAGGCCATTCACATTGAGAGTGAGTATTGATAGATACGTTTTTATTGACATCGTGTTACATTTGAAGTTTTTTTCTGTAGATTGTCTCTATATTTCTGTTCAATGCTATTCTTAGGATTTCCCCTCTTTTATACAACCCCCCTTTATATTTCCTGCAGTGTCAGCTTGGTGGTTGCATAATCTTATAAGCCTTGCCGGTCTTGGAATCTCTTTATCTCTCCTTCCATTTTGAATGTCAGTCTTGCTGGATAAAGTATTCTTGGCTGCATGTTCTTCTCATTTAGTGCCCTGAATATATCTTGCCAGCCCTTTCTGGCTTGCCAGGTCTCTGGGGACAGCTCTGATGTTATTCTGATAGGCTTTCCTGTGTAAGTAAGGAGCTTCTTTGTCCTAGCGGCTTTTAAGAGATTTTATCTACAATTACGATTCCTCTGTTTGACTATCAGGTGCCTTGGTGTTTTTTTGGAATCTATAATCTTGGGTGGAGACCGTTCAGCCTCTAGTACATGAAGGCTGGTTCCATTTGATAGATTGGGAAAATTTTCATGAAGGTCTTGTTCCACTATATCTTCTAGACTTCTTTCTTTCTACTCCCCTCCAGGGATTCCAATAATTCCGACGTTGAAACATTTCATGGCATCATCTATTTCACTGATTCTGTTTTCGTGGCTTCTAAGCTGTTTGTTCCAGGCTTCCTCCTGATCCTTTCTCTCTATCTGTTTGTCCTCCAGATCACTAATTCTATCTTGTGTCTCAGTTACCCTGTCTTTGAGAGAATTTAGATTAGATTGGAACTCATTGCGAGCATTGTGAACCTCATCCTGCTGACTTTAAGTTCTGCCCTAACATTGTGAACATCCTTCCTCGTGGCTTTCAATTCTGCCCTAATCAATTCCGTTTGGTCATCTATGGCTTTCTCCAACCTAGCTATTGCCTGGATAATTGTTAGCCTGAATTCTCTTTCCGACATATTGTCTATGTTGATAGCTGTTAGCTCTGTTGCAAAAGGCTCATCCTCTGTATTTTTCATCTGTTGTGCATTCCTCCTTCTAGTCATTTTGGTGAGAGATGACTGAAAGGATGTAGCTGGGTGTATCAACCGTGGTGCAGTCAAGGTGCACCCTGGAACGTATCTGTGCAGTCAGGATTCCCCACACAAAGGAGAGAAAAAAGAAAAGAAAAAGAAAAAGAGAGAGAGACAGGAAAAAACGGGAAAATAAAAGAGAAGGTTCAGGTCACGTGTGCCCCAAGGTACGATTTATGAAGTATACAAACAAAAACAGACAAACAGAAAGACTAATAAAAGTATATGACAAGAGGAAAAAAAATATATATATACATATATATATGTATATATATATATATATATATATAAGCAAATATAGGCAGGACCTCGTCAAAAAGAACCCCAAGTAAAAGATTTATATACTATCAGGACAAACACAAAAACACAGAAACACTGGCGGATGAAAAAGATGGGAGAGTGGTTATAAATTCTCAGTGTGGGTGAGGAAGTTTGTTTTGATTCTTCCTGGATGTATCTTGATATATTTGTTAAAAGACTCAACTTTCCTAAGATAAAAAGGAATTAAAAATCGATTTACCTATATGGGTAACATTCATTGGGGAAAAGGGGTTACCTTGTAGTTTAACTCTATATCAATATTAGAAAATAAAATTAAAAAAGGAATAAACAACACTAAACTAAAATTTAAAAAAATTTAAAAATAGAAATGCAAAGGAAAAACATAGGTGTATGTATCAAAAAGTTCAGGTTAGGTTATTTTGGAATTTGATGTACTGGACATCTCACTGTGATGGTCAATAGGTTAAAAAATTATCTATATAAAAAAATGTTCCAGAATCATGGGAACGAATTAAAGATAAAAGTTGTCCTATGAAGTAGTGGTGGTTTTTCTCTTGTAGTCTTTTTCTTTTTTTTCCTCTGGTTGGCTTTCTGGGAGAGGGGCCTGCCACGTGGGTTTTCAGTCAATGATGTTCCCTTACTTTAGTACCCCACCCCCTAAAGGGGGTGGGCTCTGAGAAAACCGGTTTTTTCAGGCTTTTGTTCTCTGGAGGTTTTTATGTTTGTTCACTTTTTTTTTTTTTTTTCTCTCGCCTTGACTGCTTTTGATGTTTTTTTGTAGGTTTAGAGGAAAGCAAACTGCACCCTGACCTCCCTCTCAGAGAGAAGCCTCAGTCTGGTCTCCTGTGGGTGCTGCAGATCCCATATAAATTCCCCCTTGGCCGCTGGCAGAACAGGTTCCGAGTCGCGGTCCCTGAGGATACAGGATCTTTTGCTTGTACCCAAAACCATGGCAGCGGCGGCTGTCTGGGAAGCTCCAGACCACCAGAGAAGTTCCAAGCAGCGATCACACACTGAGATTTTCCCACTGTCCTGGGCTGAGAGTGCCTGGTCTTTCTGGGTCTAAGAGCGCCGGACTTGCACGCACCTCTCTCTGGGGAGGGTGTGGGTCACGTGCGCATCTCAGGCTCTGACAGCAGAGCTCAGGTACAAGAGCACCAGGCTGTGCCTTCCCGCACATCTCTCAGGGGAGGGTTTGGGGGGCGCGGACGTCTCAGGCTCTGATAGAATGGTGCGGGTCTACGAGCGCTGGGCTGGGCCTTTGTGCACCTCTCTCAGGGTAGGGTGAGGGGTGTGCGTATCTCAGTTTCTGTTGTTAGCACGGCTTGGCGTTCTGCCATCTGGCGAGTCTCCCAGCCCCTCACAGGAGCTGGAACCCACGCATTCTCAGGCGTGCTGGCAGCTCAGGGACCAAGACCTTGTTTCTCCGCTGCACTCTCTGTCTCAGCACCAGGGGAGGCTGTCCTGGATCTGGGGACTTAAGTCCCTGTCCCTAGCCGCCCAGATTCCCACAATCCCCCCCCCCCCACTCCGCGATCCTTTGCTCTTTTTGAATGTTTTCAACCATTCTCCAAGTTAATGCTGGTCCCCAGATGCAGGGCACTCTCGTATTAGGGGTCTTACTTTCCAATCGGTCGCCTCTGGTGGCTCCCTCCCCCTTCTGTTTATCTTCCGATATCAGTCTGACGTTCTCACTCTGCTTTACCTGCCCACTGGCATCTTCTGCCCCTGTAGAGATCCAAACGTGTATAATTCTGATCTCCGTCTGATTTCATGGGTGATCGGAGTTCTTTGGTAGATAATCAGCTCATTTTAGGGTACAGGTTGAAACGGCGCCTCCTCCTACTTCCCCACCTTCTTGTCTCTCCAATCCCTATTTATTTATTTTTTAAATATTTTATTTATTTACTTGAAAGGCAGAGATCACAAGTAGGCAGGGAGGCAGGCAGAGAGAGAGAGGAGGAAACAGCCTCCTGGCTGAGCAGAGAGCCCAATGCGGATCTCCATCCCAGGACCCTGGGATCATGACCTGAGCCAAAGGCAGAGGTTTTAACCCACTGAGCCACCCAAGCACCCCTATTTATTTTTATTTTATTATATTAATTTATTTATTTATTTATTTATTTATTTATGAGAAGGTCAGAGGGAGAAGCACACTCCCCATGGAGCTGGGAGCCCGATATGGGACTCACTGCCGGGATTCTGGGATCATGACCTGACATTAAGGCAGTTGCTTAAACAACTGAGCCACCCAGTCATCACCAACTCCAATTTCTATGGATTCCTTTGACACAGATCCACTCGATACCTGTGGGGTGTTGTAGGTCTTGCCATGCCTTTGTTTTTTGCTGGACTCCTCCCAGAAAAGTGAATGCCCAACCATGCTTTGATTCAGGGATTAGGGCTACACAGAGCAGAAAGCCAGGAATTAGCTTCATGGTTTTCAGCCATTTTTCCCTAACTGATGTCTGGGAACTCTGAAGCATTCAGGCCAAACCTGTTCTTCTTCTGACCCACGGGGTCCTGAGATCATGCTATCACACCTGGAATTCCAACCTGCTTCACCACTTGAACACTTTTAAGCCAAGAATGTCCCCCACAGTAGTAGATTCCTAAGTGTTTCAATCATGCACTTCATTGTTGATAATAACTTTGCAGTAGGCACCTCCCCTCTCCTGTATCCATAGCCATATCACCCACACAACTTATTCCCACCCACACCACTTGAGCTCTGAAGATGCCACAGGCACCACAGTAGGAGCTAGAGGAGCTCTTGAAGTGGTTCAGGATCTTCTTCTGTGGCTGGTGCTGTTGGTCCAAGAAGAGAATTTATCATCACCATTATTGACTTTTCATGCGCCTCCTAAATAAGGAAAAATTTCCCACCATTCAATGTTCTCTGAGTCCCTGAAGCAATCCCCGGAAGGTCTCCCCTGATGGCAGGTCATGGGTACAGGGATCTGAGAGAGTACTCATTACTCACGGCTTACCAGTTGATGTAGACTTGCTCTGTATGGCCTAAACTGTTTCCTCCACAGGTCTATATCAGCCAATCCCTGTCCTCCTCACCTCAGCATCTCTCTGGTTCTCCTTCTTTTGCCCCTCCCCTCCTTCCTGTGCTCTTTTCCCTCTAATAAATAAATAAATACATAAAAAATGAATAAAAGATTGAGCATAAAAGTGTAGATTTAGGTCTTCAAGACCTGGCTGGAAACACCCTCCTTTGTGTATTTTTTGTCATCTTTCCTCTTGTGCTGATGGCGTCAGAGGTGCATGACAACCCAGGGAGTGAGGAGGATGATGGTGGAGGGAATCTGCCTTCCTAAAAAACCACAGAAAGGATTTCAGTCTCCTAATTTTAAGAGCCACTCAGCACTGCCATGGGGGGAAATCTGTGCTGACATGCTACCAAAATTTGGAGAGTTACTTGGTAATTTAACATAATGTAATATACCTACAACATGTTGAAATTACCAGGTTAACTACAATAGTTACATGCCTAAATCCTTTAAAAATTACCAAAGAGGAACCTGTCCTCCTCAGACAGTAGAATACTTGATCTCAGTGTTATGAGTTTGAGCCCCACATCAGGTATAGTTAGCTTCATAAACAAAACAAAAGAAAACAAAATGACTTACACATGAGCAAAATCAATGAGGCTCAAACAATGGAGCTGGTCAGTGTTGGGATGGATCCTCTCTTGTGTTCATTTAGCCACTGGGCATTGCACACTCAGATGGTACCAGTGCTTATCAGCCAACCAGGTTCCCCCTCTAAGAACTCAGGGTCTAGAGGAGAAGATGGACAAACAAGAAACAAAATTGTGAGTGAAAAGAGCAATTGTTCCATAGGAAAAGAGCAAGGTACTACAACTAAATACTGAGCTCCACCAGGTGAGGGGTATGACAAGGCTATTCTGAGATGACATTGAGAATTTCTGTCCCAGGAAAGAAGGATACAGCCTGCACAAATCTGAGTGAATTCAGCCTGTCAGAGGGCACCATGGAGCAGAGGATCGGAGGCAGACTTTGATGTTTCCAGAGTGGAGGTTAGAAAGGAGGCCAGGGTGGCCAGAGGAAGCTGAGGAAGAGAGTAGAGAGGGAGGGTAGGAGGACCAGGGCCTGGCGCATTTCGACAGTATCAGTGCCATTCTCCCAGTGCTGTGTGACCATATTTCCCCATACTCAGTAGTTGAACCCACAAACATTGTCTCTCAGTCTCAGGGGATCAAGAATCCAACAGTGCTCACCTGAGGACTCCTTCCAGAGTCTATCTTTAGGTTGGGACTGTTGTCAACACCAAGGGAGGACCTGCCTCACTGAGAACCTGAGCTCACTTAGGGGCCTTGGCTAGATATGGCCCATCTCAAAGACCTGAGTTTCTCTGTCTGTTGTTGACCAACAGTGCTAGGCCAAGGGCATATTTCTGTGTCATGGTTCAACCTAAGGGCTTGTACTCCAGTATGAGGATCTGATAGAGAACATGGGTCAGACTCAATATGGGGCTGAGCAATAGCTTTTATAACTAAATCTCAGCAGGGTCTTTGGGTCATGTTACCATTTTCTGTGGAATAAAAGTGAATCACTAAATCCAGACCATGCTCAGTGGAGCGGGTTACACAAGGATGTTTACAGAGGATTTGGGGAACCAACGGTACCCCTGAGGGGAGAAGGTGATGATCTCTGCAGGGTCCGTGCCTTGCCCAGGATCAGACTGGAAGGAAATCTTACCGGGCATAAACCCAGCTCTTTGAGTGTCCTCAAATTTGGGGATCTGGAAACACCTAGCCATTCACTGGTGGCTCAGGAAAATATTGTCTAGAAGGAACTGGTTATAGACATGGAAATGGTATCAAAATGAGGGTGATCATTGATATCATAGATAGGAGACATCTCCCCATGTTCTTGTCTGAGGAGGACACCAGGTCATGGCAACCCACTGAATTGACATAACACCCTTTGGAAAGAAGGTAATGGCTTACATCACAGGATAGGCAATCTTTATGGGTAAGGGTGGATTCTGACCCTCAAGGGACAAGGATCCAATTACTACTTTAGGGTTTGCATTGAAAATTAGAAGCCTAATATTTTGGGAAGCTATTAACCAAGCTATTACCCTGTTCTTCTGTGACTTCAGAATGTGAGCACTGATGAACACATGTGTTTCACATAGGAGAGAGTGTGCATGTACACACAAAAACACACAAACCAGTAGGGACTGTGCGGTGGAATCTGACTAGTAGCAGATTCAAAGAAGTTGATAAGAGGAGGGAAATTTGGTTGGAGGTATTTTCTACATCTGACACTGCTCCCTTAACATCATAGATATTATCCAACCTACGCTTATGGATATCTGGTAGAAGGATATATTAGAATCATCTGTATTTTACAGAGAAGACCATCCCTGTCAGGCACAATTGTTTATCCAGGGTCATAAACAGGTAATAATAGAGAATTGTGTCTGAAACCAGGTGTGTTTCCAAGCTGAGGCCCTGGCTGCACCCAGATCTTCCCTAGGGCCCTGTGGAGAGGGGTGTGTTGGTGTCACTATGTACAGATGTGGCCTTGCATGCAAAAAAGGGATGAGGAGATGGAAAACCAGAGCACTGTTTGCTTAGGAGTCAAACCAGGAGTGGACTGTGGTAGGGGTTCCCAGGCAGTGATGTCACTTCCTTGACCACAGACCCCAACAGAACTTGGAAACCCTGCAACCAGGCACCCAGATTCTAGTGTAGTCCAGTACCAGGGTTACTTGGCTGGACACATCTGATACGGAAAGTTGTTCTCTTGTTGCTTGCCTACTTTCCAGGGCTCTGGCTTCCAGAATCGCCAGGGGAATGGATTTTTCACATGCTGCAGACTTTGGCTCAAACCTCGCCCTCAACACCACAGGGCATTAGGCAAGAGGTGCCATAAGGTACTTAATACTGAGCAGACTAGGTGATGCTGACCGCTCTGAACTACCTAAGGGCAGCCCCACCCCTCCCTCTTGAGTTTTAGGGAAAGAGGAATATGTGGGTGTTCCCGCCCATGGGCTAGAGTAGGTTGAGCACAGTGGATACCCTGGTAATCCTTTCTTGTTCACAACAACGTCATTGTGGTTAGGGTGAAAAGAGGATTCCTGAGGTGCCTCTTATCAGTGCCAGAGCACATCCATGGCCCTGATAAAGGAGGGCCTTCCCTCTCCACCCCAGTAGCAAGGCACTGTAAATTAGAGGGGCTGCTGAACTTTCATCCACATATCTGTTATTCCTGCTTTAGGGTAAAGGTCTGAGAGCATCTTCTGGAAAATGGGAAGATGTCCTGGGGAGATGTGGTTGGTGTGTGAGAACTGTGGGAGAGCATAGGGTGATGGAGGACAGCTTCAACCCTTGAGACGGTCATTCTCCATGCCTGCTCCCACCCAGCCCTATCTCTACCTCAGTTTTGGGACCCAGAACTGAGGATCTAGAAAGAATCACCCAGAAGTCTGTTAGAACCTGGACACTGGATGCTCAGAGGGTGCTCAGGAGACCCAGTGAGAGCTCAGTGACTGGACATCCCACACATGTGGGAGATTAGTGTCATTGGAAGGAGACCCACTCATGGCACCCAGTGAATAAGGCAGCAGATTGGCACAGGAGGTGACTTTTGAGCTATTTGGAGGGTTCTGGGTAGGCCTGGCTAGAGACAGAGTCTCTTGGTTCCCATCTTGGTTGTATCTTCCCAGAGCAGTGGCATGTGCAGTGAGGATAATGAATAGGCCAGGCACCACACCTCCCTGGACACATGATATTGAATTTAAGTGGCAAGTGGGCAAGGAGACAGGTTGAGGAGTGTGTCCAGCTACCCTGAGGAGGACAGAAATGCTCACAACATTGATCAAGGACCCACATTCATAGTGAATTTCTGCTACACTTCCATTTGAGACAAGGTCTGTCTCAGGCAGGACTACCAGATTGCAGGTGAACAAGGAGTAGAACTTGTCTCTGACAGGAACTGGAAGATCAGGACCCAGGTTCACACAGGGTTCCCTGGGATATTGGTTTGGGAAGGTGCCCTGTCCTCTGACTTCTCTGCCTACCTGTCTGTCCCTAGGACCATCTATTCCATCTTGAGCACATGGCTGGAGCAGTATCCCAGGGATTTTTTCCATCCCTCAGAATTTCCCAGCCTGAAGAAGCTTCTGGCATACCTGGGTCTCAATATGCCAGGCTCAGACCCGGAGTGCTGTTCCCAGCTTCTGCTCTCATAGCTGCAACAACTTGAGCTCACAGAGCCAGAGTTTGTGTGTGAGGAGGACTGGGGTGCCTGATGTGGGCCTGAGGAGAAGACAGGGTGGGCCACACTGAATAACATCCATAGATAGTAGTTGGGCCAAGAGGAGTGAGTAGTCTCAGATCCCTGTCCCCATGGGCTTCAGATGGGGAGATCTTCTAGGGATTGGGTCTTAAATGCAGACCACATTGAGTGGTGGGAAGTTACTTTTATATATGAGGCAAAAGGGAAGTCAGTCATGCTGATGATACTTTCTCTTCTTGGAGATACAGCACCAGCCCCAGAACAAGATCGTGATCCACCTCAGGAACTCATCCCAGCACCCATTCTGGCACCTGCTGCATCTTTGGAGCCTGAGCTGGCCCACCCCATCCTGCTGCTGTGGTTCACCAGTCAAGAAGAGCAGTGAAACCACCTCCCCTGGTAGTCAGGGCTCTAATTCACTCTCCTGAGATGCAAGAGCCATAAGCTCCTTTGCCTTACTTGGACGTCCAGCAGGGTCCTACCCCTGCTCCTGCAGTTGCTGAATGGCCTGAACCGCCACCTGCCTCAGTGGAGCAAGCAGCCTCAGCCCCTGAGCAGCATCTGGTGCAGGCTGCAGCCCCTAACAATGCCTTCCCCTCACCTGTCATTACATTCTTTGTAATATTTGTGTTTTGTATACACCTGCATAATGACTTAATAAATTTTGTTCATTAAATGAAGTATAATTTGAGTTTACATAAAATTTTACTCAGATCCTTTTCAATGGTATATCAAGGTCTCATTAGGTACATTCATAGTTTGGCACAACCATTTACTTCTACAACATCTCCATCTCAGAGACATCTGTGCTACTAATCACTCACTGCTCATTCCCTCACCCTAGTCCCTGCAACCACTGCTCTTCTCTCTGTCTCTGGTACTTTACCTCCTCTTGGATTTTCATGTGCCTGGAATTCTATGATATGCCCTTCTGTGTCTGTCTGCAGAACATAAAAGTGATTCACATTTTTTAATAAAAGTGATTCACATTGTTTTATACAAATAACGTTTTATTACAAAGGTATGTTCCTGAAAGAACAAAGATCATGGGAAACCCCCAAATGAACTATTTTCATTGTCTGTAATAGAGTTTCCTTCTATAAGGATGCCTTGAAAAGCAGAAACCACAAGAGAAATGTCTGGGTCCATGAGACACCTTTAATTTTTCATTTTCCTGGATAGTCTACATTTTAACTATTCTTATAGGCATATTATAAAATATTAAAATCATATCTTAAATATTCTCATTTATTGCTAACAAGTTAGGTAATAAAGTAAATATTTTTTAGGTTTTATCCAGACTGTGTAGTAAATAATGATTTAAATATTAAAAAAAAAGACAAATTCCTTCTACCAAGAAATAATCGCCCATAACACATGGTGTCCTTCTCCCTTGCCTTTCCCTCTAAGTGTAGTGTGTGTGTGTGTATGTGTGTGTGAGACAGAGTGGGGCCCTGAAGATTCCAGGTTTGCACTTTTGTTCAACCTGATGTATCCACAGTAGACAGGCACTATCACTGCTGTCCCTTTGGGCATTCTCAGTGACAGTATTCAGCAGCACCATCTGATAAACAACTAAGCCATTTCCATTTATTTGACTCTAATAATGTAAGTGATAAGCATGTCTGTGCCATGAATCTCTGTTTCTCTACAAATGATTTCTATAAACACCAATGCTAGAACACAATTTAACCACATTTTGGGGGGGACTTGCTGCTGGTTCCTCTATGCTTTCATTATTAAGGAGAAGCATTGTTTGGAAAGGAGGGATCCCGGATTCTATAGATGAGACCTGAAATCATGAATAGGACAAGCCAGCAGTGATGTCATTGGTGTATTGGGAGTGACCATAGAGCAAGTAAGAACCTGCCTAGAACCCCCCCAATATGTCCTCTTCCACAAGCTTCCCTGCCTTGTGTCCTGGAACACACCTCACTTATGCCCTGTCTTGTGACACGCTCAAGCTGCTTCAGCCCCTCGTGCTCCTTAACTCATATGCTAACTAGAGCAATCAGACCTTACTCCAGGCCAGCAGAGGGGTGCAGGGCAGGCCACTCCTCTCAGCTTGCTCCCTGTACTTCTTGGCTGAACCCCATCCTCTCAGGAGGAACCTCTAAGGACAGTGCACGTCAGTGGGTTACAGAAAATTGTATATCCAGATGTAGCTTCAGTGGCAACAGAAAGAACCACTTGAACTTGTTTGAGCAAGACAAGCCTTTACAAAGCGCATTGGCTGCTCATGGAAGTAACAGGATGGACAGGGCCTCAACCAGGGGCTTTGGCACTTGACATTGCTCATCCACATCCCTCAGGATGCTCTAGCAGTGACACCCTGACCCTGCCAACACCACCCTTGGTATCCCTCAAGTTAAGCTTGTCTGAGAGAGGGAGTTGTGCTTCCTGCTGAGACCTCTCTCCTCCCCCAAAGTCGGGTAAGAGGGAATCCACTTGATCTGATATCTTTATAGAGGTCATTGTCAGTAATTCTGGTCTTCTCTGCTGTAAGACAGAGCTAAACAGGCAGAGAAGAAAGATTCTCAGAGAGAGGACATTTGGGGCTCTCCCTGCAGCAAGAGAGAGAAAAAAAAGTGAGTGGGACTCAGTGAGAAAGGAGATCTCTGAGCACTAGGGAAAGGGCTGCTATGGGCAGGGCGCTGCCATATTGGTCATTGGTACAGGCTTTGTGTTGGCTTGCAGGAAGGGGCCAAGGTTCCTCCTACCAATAGGTCCATCAAAAACCAAAATGACATCCACAAAATACTTTCAACTCCAACCACGAAAAGGCAGTGGGACCCAGGCAGCCAAGAAAGCCTAAGATTCTTTGTACCAAAATTATACAGTGGGGAAAATGTGGTACAGGCTAATAGAACTGTGGGCAGCTAACTTCCCTGCTTTGGGGAGAAAGGCACTACCATATGTGTTCCAAAAACTGGTGACAGTTCTGGGGGCTACAGCCTGCCAGTCTCCATACTGAGGATTGTCCATGTCCAGGACAGAAGTTCTGGGTGACTTCCTGACTCAGGCATGGCCTGGGTCTGATGGATGAGCCCCAGTGTTGTGGGATCCCATACTGGAGGGGATGAAGGCTTTCGGGAAAGAAAACTGAGTCAGGGGAGCCTGGATTGGCAGGCTGAAGGGACACAGTAAGGCACAGACCCAGAGCCCTTGAAAGTAATATGCTTCCTGTGGGCTAATTTTAGCAGGTAAAGCTAAAGATTACTAAGCATCTTTTGAGAGCATGAATCACGTCAGTCAATCCCCCTAACAATTCCATATGGAAGGTAGAAATGCTGTCTCTGTTTGATGAAGAAGTAAACCAAGGCTTTAAGAAGCTATACATTTCCATGATCCACATTGAATCACAGACAGGATTTGAACCCAGGGCTTGCCAGCATTGTGGGCCCAACCTCACAAGAAGGTTGCATCCAGATGACTCAGAAGAGACTTCTTAAATATGAGGTTATGTGAGCCTTTGTAACCACGGAGAAACCTCCTCCTACCCAGACAAATGCTGGCTGTTACTCAGAGAGTCCTCAGTGCCAAGGCACAGCATCATCAGACAGCAGACCCAGGACAATCCCAAGTCAGATGTGGCACCATTGCCCCTTGAATTCAGTGAGGTCTCCAGGCCTCGGGGTTGGCTGTGGAGCTTTGTGTACCTCTGAGTTCCAGGAATGAGCCATGTGGATGGAACACAGAGTCCAATGGCAGATTGATAGCAGTTCTATCCCCTGCTCAGCCTCTTTATAGCTGGGTGACCACAAGCAGGGCTCTGAAGCTACAGACCCCGTCCCTAAATTGGAGAATGTAATGAGTACTGGTAAGTGGGATGTAGAAAGAAATGACACATACAGTTCCTGCCTGGTGCCTGGGAGCACGTGTGGAGTCCAGAGGAAGGCATTCATGTCAGTGACCAATTTACCCATGCACATGTTCTTCCACATGTTGATTCTGGTGTCATCCTTAAGAAACAAATACCAAAGCTAAGGTCAGGGAAGATTTCTTCTTAGGCTTTCTTCTCTGAGTTTTATAGTTTTGGCTCTTGAATTTAGATCTGTGACACATTTGAGGTTCATTTTCTGTCTCTGTGAAGGGAGGGTCCATGGACCTTCATTCAATCATTTATAATTTTATATATTGGTAGTTGTAAGAACGGATGCGGTTTACTCACTGTAGTACCTTAGGTTGGCACTTTTAGGGACTTATAAATAAATCTGCAAGAATCTGTGAAATAATATGTGTTCCCTCTTTGAAGAAATTTGCTGAGATTGTCAAGAAAGACCAAAAGGTGGCTATCTTGTATCTTCTGTGGAGGTGGAGCAGTGTCCATGTCCTTGCTAAGTGCACAAACACCGCTCTGATGGCCACAGGAGACATTGCAGGGGTTCTCTGAACTGTCTGCAAAACAAGCCACAGTCAATGTTGGGCATCTTGAAGGATTCATAAAGAGATCAAAACAGTTCCATAAAATTTAACGTTTTGGAGTGTGTCTTCTACGAAATCTGTGGAAAATGGGCTTTCTCCCAAATGCACTATTTCAAGAAATATTTTCTGAGTAGCTGAGTAAGGCCCTGGATTCCAGGATAGAAAGTAGGGAGAATGGTGGATGCTTCCCAAGAGCCTGTGACAGGGTGTACGGTGGGATAGTGTGGGAAATAACTGGTCCACACCACAGCTCTGTATATCTGGTTGAAAGAAAGCAGTAAAAGAAAACAAGCCATATTTATGGGTTCCTTTGCTTACACTAACCATAAAACAGTTTAGACAATTTGAAAACCATCAGTCAGCATATCTGTATCCTCTTTTCCCATTTAGATTAGATGACATAAACTTGTATACCCAGCTTATTATTTTACTTATTAGGAGAAGATGGTGTCATATATTGAACTCTTAATGACGCTACAAAAATCCTTGTAGAACTAACAGATGGATTAAGTCCTAAACTTAAGGACACAGATTCTATATACAAAAATGATTTTCATCTGTATACACAAATAACATGCTATCAAGGGCAGAAATTAAGAAAATAATTTTTAATTGATAATCACTCAAAAAGAATGAAATGCATAGTAATTATTTTCACCCAGAGGAGAAAGACCTGCATAATGAAAATTAAATCATTAATGAAAGGATTTGAAGAAGACAGAGTTAAGTCTGGAGACATCCCATGCTAATGGAGCCCTAGAATATATGTAATGCAAAAGTCCACACTGCAAAACCAATCTAAATATTCAGTGCAAACCCCATCAAAATCTAATGGCCTTTTTAGAAATAAAACCAATAATTCTACAGAGTGACTACTACCACAAAAGGCCCAGAATAGCCAAAGCCATCTGGAGAAAAAACAAACCTGGAGGCATCACACTTTCTGAATTCAAAGTGTATTACAGAGTTGTAGAAATGAAATCATATGGTATTGGCCTACAGACAGGCACACAGATCAATGGAACAGAGTAGAAAACCTAGGGAAGATACCCAGACATATGTAGTCAATTGCTTTACAACAAGAGCTACAAGAATGTAAAATAGGAAAGCAACAGTCTCCACCAGAAGTGGCTTTGGAAACACTGGGCAACCTCAAGTAAAGCAATGCAACTGAGCGTCTATCCCACCTGATCTGAAACAACGAAGTCACAATGTGGGAAGGACTTCAACAAAACAGCTACACCCATAAAATACCTAGCTGGAAATTGGGCAGAATGTTATTAACACCCCTGCTTTTTTACAATAAGCTCCATGACCAAAATTTGAACTCCGGATTCTGAGATCTAGAGTCAGATGCTGTGCTGACTGAGCCAGTCAAGAACCTATTAAAAGTATTTGGCACAGAGGTGTCAGAATAGATCTATTCATTCATCCCCTTAACACATTTTTTTTTTGGAAAAATGTTTTTCGAGATCCTTCTTGACACTGACTTTTGGATTTGATATCACAAGCAAGGCTACAATGAAATATAAACAACTGGGACTGCATCAAACTAAAAGCCTTCTGTACAGCAATGGAAATCTCCAGTCATCAACATATTGAAAAGACAACATACTGAAAAGGGCCATGTGCACTTTTGCAGGCCATCCTGGACACAAATACCCATTGTGACCCATAGCCTGAGCAGCATTTTCAACAAAGACATATGGGTAGCCCGCCCCAGAGTCAGTATCTAAGGCATTCCATGCCACTAGGACCAAATCCAAAACCTAGGCTGGGTTTTCAGGCATCCATACCCAGAACCCTTTCTCAAATTCCTCCATATGGGGGAAACCTGATTCCTAAAACAACACAACACCTACCCCCCATAATAGACCAGGCTATTGGAATTGCACAGAAACCCCTGAGCGGGAGAAAACTCCTTGCCCCCATGAGGCTAAACCTACATTTGGCATATCTCACTGACACAAACTTCAGCCTGAGCAACATCCTGACACATGCCTTAACCTCAGATTCCCTGGTGTATGCCTTAGTGTCCACATGTTGGGCCTGCCATGCCCTAGACCCTAACCCTAGCCCTAACTAGTTTCTCAGGTCTCTGTCCAGAGACTCCTGGTCCACAAGTCCTCCAGTTAGGGTACACTGGAGGCCACAGCACAGGACTTTTCCTGCCTGCCAGAAGGACAACATGCCCTATGGACTTGCACACAACACACAGATTAGGAGAGAACTGTACGAAACCCCAAACCCACCCTCCTTTACAGAATCTAGCACTGGATACTAAAACACATTCTGTCCCTCAAAGTAAGCCCCAACCTCCAGTCAGCCACCCACGTGGCTGGCACCAGAGTCAGCAGGTCAGCTGGCCATTCCCCTAGGCACTAATTGTAACAATAGGTTGCATTTTAAGGCATCTATCCCCAGAGCCCTTCTCTCAAATTCCTGCACATGGGGACCACTGAGCCACAAAACAGAACTCTTGCCCCCCAGAAGCTTTCTAGAGTTATGTAAATCCTGCAATGCTCCTGAGACCACACACATTAATTCTGGCTGCCCAGGACATAAACACCCATTGTGACTCCTTGCCTGAGCTTCATTTGCAATACAGCCCCATGGGTATCTTGGACCAGAGCCGGGATCCAAGGCCTGCAATCCCACTATGAACTAATCTTATCCTTAGGTTGCATTTTCAGGCATCTATTCCTGCAACCCTGCTCTCAAATCCCTTCATATGGGGGACAGCTGAGCCATAAGACAGGACAGGAACTATTCCCCAGAATAGACCAGAATATTTTTTAAATATGCAAAAATCCCAGAGAGGGATAAAACTCGATGTCCCCATGAGGCCAGTCCCAGATTCGATGGATCTTATGGACATAAAATCCACCTAACCATCTCGACTCAGGGTAGGAGAATCCTGCATGCCCCGTGAGGCACCAAAACATTTCCAGGTCTCCGTGGACACATACCCACAATTTGACACATCTGCATGAGCCTCCATTTCAACTCAGCCCCCTGGGTAGCTAGCCCCAGAGGCAGCAGATAGAAACTGCCTTGTTCCTTGGTACTGATAGGAGCGCCAGGTGGGGTTTCCAGGCATCCATATGTGGAGCCCTGATCTCATATATTTCCATACGGGCAACACTTGGGCCATTAAACAGGACATCCCCAGTCCTGCAGAAGGAAATCTTGCTCTTTGGAGCAGCTCTCAACCCATAGCATGGGAAACTTCTATGGCCTCATGAGGCCACCCTTCCAATATGCAGCCATCATGGACACAAACAGCAGCCTGAGCAAACGTCTGACACTCACGATTACTTCAAATTCTGGAAATTTTGATTCAGCCTCTGCAGATTCAGCCTGCCACACCCTAGGCCATAAATCTAACCCTACCTTGTGTTTTCAGACTTCTGTCCTCACACTCCAGCCCACAAGCCATCCAGACTGGGAATTATGGAGCCACAATGCAGCAGTCTGCTTGCCCACAAGAAGTTAAAAGTACCCAATGTGACTGCCCAAACCCCAAATGAGGATAAACCTGCACAGCCCATGGTGGCATCCCAATTTCGTAGGCCACCCTCTGCACTAATGCTATGTCTGACACAGCCTGAGCCCAGTCCTACCATCATCCACCCAGACAGCTGGCCGTGTATCCAGCAGATCAGACCTGTCATGGCCCTAGGCCTTTATATATACCCATCGAAGTCTTTCAGGCATCTGTCCCCAGACCTTATCTCAAATACCTACATAAGGGGGAAAAGATGTACAAAACAGAACTCCTCCTTCCCAATGGCAGTGAACCTTGTTGTTGGGATGGGTTTCAAACACTCGGAGTGGCAGAAACCTGCAAGGCCTATGAGGACATGCGATGTCTGGGGGCCGCCGTGTGCACAAACTCGCATTGTGACCCTCATCCTGATTCCCATTGTCAAGTAAGGGCCCTCGGTAGCTGGACAAAGAGCTTGCATTTCAGGCGTGCCAAACCCCTAGGCCCAAATCCTAACCCAAATTGGGGTTTTCCAGGCTCCCATATGGAGAGCCCTGCTCTGAAATCCCTCTTTTTGGGGGACCCCTGAGACAGAAAACAGGACTCCATCCTACCCCCAGAGTGACACCAAATTCTTGGGAACCAGGCAAAATCCCCAGAGAGGGAGAATCTTCCATGGCCCCAAGAGGCCATCCCTACATGCTGTGGCAATGCTAGAAACAAAATCCAGAGACAAAAGCCTGAGCTACCGCCTCACACTCACCCTAATTTCAGATCAAGAGAAACTCCCCTCAGGGTCTACAGATCAGGACTGCCATCCCTCGGCTCTAATCCTAACCCGAATTTGTATTTTCACACTTCTGTTTCTAGAGCCCTTGCCAACACACCCTCCAGGTCTCCTGAGCCACATCTCAGGACTGTGCCTATCTTCTGAAGGAAATTGTGCCCTTTACATTTGCCAAAACCATCCAGATTAGGAGAAAACTGCAAGGCTCCCGAGGCTGCCCTAATTTCATAGACGCTCTTGATAAAATTGTGTAGTCTGACACACCCTATGCACAGACCTCCAGTCAGACAGGCAGGTAGATGTCCCCAGAGACATACCCCTAGGCAATAATCTATACTGTTGCTTAGGATTTCAGGCATCTGTGCCCAGAGGACTGGTCTCAAATACCAATATATGGGGATTCTCAGCAGCCCAAAAAGTAGCATCTCATGTCCCCAGAAGGAAACCTTGCTATTCGGAGCTATGTCAAACCCTCAGGGTAGGAGAATCCTGCATGTCCCATGAGCCACCACCACATACCAAGGTGTCCCTGGACACAAACACTCATTGTGACTCCATTTCAACTAGCCCCCTGCGTAACTTGTCCAGAGGCAGCGATCAAATCTGCTTTGTTCCTAAGAGCCAATGGGATCATGAGTTGGGGTTTCCAGGCATCTATACATAGAGCCAGGTCTCAAATCTTTTGGTATGGGGAAACCTTGGGCCTGGAAACAGGACAACTCCTGTCCCACAGAAGGAAACCTTGGTGTTTGAAGCACCTCACAAGGTGCTTTCCCAATAGTGGGAAAACCTCCATGGCCTCAAGAGGCCACCCCTCCATGCGGCAGCCATCATGGACACAAGCTCCAGCCTGAGCAAATGTCTGACACTTGCCCTTACTTCAGATGCTGGAGATCTCGATTGAGACTTTGCACATTTGGCCTGCCATGCCCCAGGCCCTAAAACTAACCCCAGCTTGTGTTTTCAGAATTCCAACCTCACACTCCTGGCCCACAAGCCCTCCAGATTGGGAATTCTAGAGCCACAATGCAGCACTCTGCCTGCCCACCAGAAAGAAGAAGGGCCCTATGAGGCTGCCCAAAATCCCCAAATGAGGATCTATTTGCACGGCCCTCGGCGGCACCCCAATTTCATAGGCGGCACCGAGCCCAGACGTCCCATCAGCCACCCACACTCTGGGCTCATATCCAGGAGATCAGACCTGCCATGTCCCTTGGCCATCATCTCTACTCTACCTCGGTGTTTAGGCATCTGTCCCCAGACCTTATCTCAAATCCCTGCATATGTGGGAACATGATGCACAAAACAGAACTCCTTTTCCCCATGGCAGGAAACCTTCTTGTTGGGATGGGTGTCAAACCCTCAGAGTAGGGAAAACCTGCAAGTCCCATGAGGCCACACCCACTCTGTAAGGCTGCCATGGGCACAAACACGCACTGAGACCCTCAAGCTGAGCCCTGTTCTCAAATAAGACCCCTTGGTAGCTGGACCACGAGCCTGCATATCAGGCTAGACAGACACCTAAGCCCAAAATCCTAACCAAAGTTGGGCTTATCCAGGCACTCATACCTGCTCTGAAATCCTTTTTTGGGGGGGACCTTTAGAGAGAATACAGGACTCCTCCCTTCCCCCCAGAATGACACCAAACCATTGGGAATAGGGCAAAATCCCCAGAGAGAGAGAATCTTCCATGGCCCCATGAGACCACCCCTATATTCTGTGCCCATCCTAGACACAAAAACCAGAAGTAAAAGACTGAGCTACTGCCTCACATTGGCCCAAATTACAGATTCCAAGGAGCTCCCCTCAGGGTCTGCAGACTGGGCCTGCCATACACTTGACACTAACCCTAACCCGAATTTGTGTTCTCAAACTTCTGTCCCCCAAGCCCTGGCCTGCATGTCCTCAAGGATGGGCCTCCAGAATCACACTGCAGTACTGTGCCTGCCCTCCAGAAGGAAACCTGCCATTCACAGTTGCCCAAACCCTCCTTATTAGGAGAAACCTGCAAGGCTGTGAGGTCACCCCAATTTTATAGGCCTCTGTGGACAAAAATGTGTAGTCTGACACACCCTGAGCACCTACTTCCTGGCAGACACCCAGGTAAATGGACCTAGACACAGAAGATTGAACGTGACATGCCCCAGGACATAATCTGTACCCTAACATAGGTTTTAAGGCATCTACCCAGAGGCCTGTTCTCGAATACCAACATATGGTCCAACATGTGGCCCTTGAGCCACAGAACAGAACACCTCCTGTCCCCAGAAGGAAACCTTGCTCTTGGGACCTGTGTCAAACCCTCAGGGTAGGAGAATCTTGTATGGCTCCTGAGCCACCAGCATATTCCAAGGTCTCCCTGGATACAAACCCACATTGTGACCCATGAATATGAGACTGCATTTCAACTCAGCCGCCTGGGTATTTGGACTCAAATCCATCAGATTGAACTTGCCGTGTTCCTAGGCTGCAATGGTAATGCAAGGTAGGCTTCACAGGTATCCATGCGTAGAGCCTGCTTTTGAATCTTTCCATATGGGGGACCCTGGAGCCCTCAAACAGGACTCCCCCTCTCCTGCAGAAGGAAACCTTGGTGTTTGAAGCAGCTCACAACCACCAGCATGGGAAAACCTCCGTGGCCTCATGAGCCCACCCCTTCATTAGGCAGCCATCATGAATACAAACTCCAGCCTGAGCGAATATCTGACAGTCGCTCTTACTTCAGATGCTGGAGATCTTGAATCAGCCTTTGCAGATGGGATTGCCATGCACTCAGCCCTGAACCAAACCCTAACCTCTTTTCAGACTTCCGTCCTCACACTCCAGGCCCACAAGCCCTCCAGATTGGGAATTCTGGAGCCACAATGTAGCAGTCTGCCTGCGCACCAGAAGAAAAAAGTGTCCTTTGGAGCTACCCAGAAAACCCAAATGAGAATCAACCTGCACGTCTCTTGATGGCACCAGAATTTCATAGGCCGACCTGTGCACTAATGCTCCGTCTGACACAGCCTGAGTCCAGACCTCCCACCAGCTACCCAATTAGCTGAACGTATATCCAGCAGAAAGGACCTGCCATGGCCCTAGGCTGTCATCTCTACCCAACCTGGTTATTCAGGCATCTGTCCCCAGACCTTTGATCAAGTACCTGCATATGGGGGAACCAGATGCATAAAAGAGTACTCCTCCTTCCCCATGGCAGGAAACATTGTTCTTGGGTTGGGTGTCAAACCCTCAGAGTGGGAGAAACCTGCAAGGAGCATGTGGCCACGCCCACACATGAGGGCCGCCCTGAGCACAAAGATGCATTTTGACCCCTATTCTGAGCCCGTTTTCAAATCAGACCCCTCGGCAGCTGGACCAAGAGCCCACATAATGGGCCTCCATGCCCCTAGGCCCAAGTAATAACACATGGTGTGGTTTTCTAGACTCCTGTACCCAGACCCATCTCTGGAATCCTTGTTTGAGGAGGACCCCAGAGACAGAAAAACACAGGACTTTTACCTTCCCCCAGAATGACACCAAAGTATTGGGAGCCTGGCAGAAACCCCAGAGAAAGAGAATCCTCCATGGACACATGAGGCTACCCCAGCATCCTGCGGCCATCCTAGAAACAGAATCCAGAGACAAAAGCCTGAGCTACCGCCTCACACTCACCCTAATATCAGATCCCGAGGAGCTCCCCTCATGGTCTGCAGATTAGGCCTGCCATAACCTCGGGCTTAAACATAACCCGAGTTTGTGTTTTCAAAAGTTTGTCCCAAACACCCTGGCCACACGCCCTCCAGGATGGGGCTTCTGAAGCCACTATCCAGGACTGTGGCTGCCCACCCGAAGGATACTGTGCCCATCACAGTTGCCAAAACCATCTAGATTAGGAGAAATCTGCAAGGGCCCTGAAGCCACGCTAAATTCTTCGGCCACTCTGGTAAAAAATGCGTAGTCTGACACACCCTGAGCACCTACCTTAAGTAAGACACCCAGGTAAATGGTCCCTAGAGACAGAATATTGAACCTGACATCCCTTAGGCCCAAATCTTAACCCCAGCATAGATTTTCAGGTATCATTCTCCAGACGTCTGTTCTCCAATACCAACATAGGGGGGTCCCCAAGACACAAACAGAACACCTCCTGTCCCCAGCAGGAAACCTTGCTATTTGCAGCTGTGTCTAAACCTCAGGGTAGGAGAATCCTGCATGGCACCTGAGCCACCACTATATACCAAGTTCTCCCTAAACACAAACCTGCATTGAGACGCATCAGCATGAGACTCTACTTCAAGTCGGCCCTCAGGGTAGTTGACCCCAGAGCCAGCAAATCGAACGTGCCATGTTCCTAGGCTGCATGGTAATGAGAGGTGGGGTTTCCTAGCATCAATATGTAGAACCATGCTCTCGAATATTTCCATATGCGGGACCCTAGAGCCATCAAACAGTACTTCCCCTGTCCTGAAGAAGGAAATATTACTGTTTGGAACAACTCACAACCCTTAGTGTGAGAAAACCTCCATGGCCTCATGAGGCCACCCCTCCATTTGGAGGCCATAATGGACACAAACTCCAGCCCGAGCGAGCATCTGACACTCGCCCTGACATAAGATGTTGGCGACCTTGATTCAGCCGTTGCAGATTGGGCCTGTCGTGCCCTAGGCCCTAAACTGAAACCGAGCGTGTGTTTTCAGAATTCTGTCCTCACACTCCTGGTCACAAGCCCTCCAGATTGGGAATTCTGGAGCCACAATGCAGCACTCTCCCTGCACACTAGAAGAAATAAGTGCCCTATAGGGCTTCCCAAAATCCCTAAATGAGGATCCACCTGCACAGCCCTCGAAGGCATACCAATTTCATAGGCCGCCCTGAGCACTAATGCTATGTCTAACACAGCCTGAGCCCTCCTGTCAGCCACCCAGACAGCTGGCTGCATATCCAGCAGATGAGACCTGCCATGGCACTATGCCATCATCTCTACCCAACCTAGCTTTTCAGGCATCTGTATTCCGACCTTATCTCAAATCCTTACATATGGGGAAATCTGATGCACAAAAGAGTACTCCTTCTTCCCCATGGCAGGAAAACTTACTGTTGGGAAGGGTGTATAATCCTCCAAGTAAGAGAAACTGGCATGGCCAATAAGGACACATCCACTCATGAGGGCCACCCTGGGCACTTACACGCATTGTGACCCTTAGCCTGAGCTTATTTTCAGTAAGGCCCCCTCAGTAGCTGGACTAAGAGCCTGCATATTGGGCCTGCATTGCCCCTAGGCCCAAATCCTAACCCACAGTGTTTTCTAGGCACCTGTACCCACAGTCCATCTCTGGAATCCCTTTTTTGTGGGACCCTTGAGACAGAAAACATGACTCTTTCCTTCCCTTAGAATGACACCAAATTATGGAGAGCCTGGCAGAATCCCCAGAGACAGAGAATCTTCCAAGGCCCTATGAGGCCACCCCTACATTGCTTCCCATCCTAGACACACAATCCAGAGACTAAGGCCTGAGCTACAACCTCACACTCACCCTAATTTCAGATCCTGGGGAGTTCCCCTCAGGGTCTGCAGATCACACCTCCATAACCTCAGCCCTAACTCGAACATGGGTGTCAAACCCTCATGTTAAGAGAAACCTGCTTGGCCCAAGAGGCCACTCCCACTCTAGAGGACCTCATTGGGCACAAACACTTACTGTGTGCCTCATCCTGAGCCACGTTGTCAAATAAAGCCCCTAAGTACTTGGACTAAGAGCGCATATCATGCTTGCCATGTTCCTAGGCCCAAATCCTAACCCACGGTGGAGTTTTCCAGGAGCCTGTACCCAGAGCCCAGCTATGGAATCCTTCAATTTGCGAGACCATTGAGACAAAATAAATAAGTAAATAAATAAAATAAAAAAAAATGTCTCTACTTTTCCCCCAGAATGACACCAAACTATTGGGAGCCCAGCAACATCACCAGAGAGGGAGAATCTTCCATATCCCCATGAGGCCAACCCTACATCTGCGGCCATCCTAGACACACAATCCAGAAACAAAAGCCTGAGCTACTGCCTAACATTCACCCTAATTTCAGATCATGAGGTGCTCCCCTCAGGATCTGCAGATAGGGCTTGCCATAACCTCGGCCCTAAACATAATGTGTGTTTGTGTTTTCTTACTTTTGTCCCCAAAGCCCTGGTCCACACACCCTCCAGGCTGAGGCTCAGTACTGTAACCACACCACAGAAGTGTGCATTCCCTCCTGAGGGAAACTCTGTCCATCACAGTTGCCAAAATCCTACAGATTAGGAGAAAACTGCAAGGCACCCAAGGCCATCCCTATTTCGTATTGCACCCTGGACAAAAATGCACAGTCTGACAAATCCTATGCACTGATATCCAGTCAGACACCCAGGTCAATTGCCCAGGAGTCAGAAGATTGGCCCTTACATGCCCTTAGGCCCCAATCTGATCCCTAGCTTAGATGTTAAGGTTTCCATCACCAGAGACCTGTTCTCAATACCAACATATGTGGGGTCACCTGAGGCACAAAACAGTACACCTCCTGTCCCCAGATGGGAACCTTGCTATTTGGAGCTGTGTAAATACTCAGGGTAGGAGAATCCTGCATGGCCCCTCAACCACCGCCACATTCCAAGGTCTCCCTGGACAGAAACCAGCATTGTGATCCATCAGCATGAGACTCCATTTCACCTCAGCACCCTGGGTAGCTCGCCCCAGAACCAGCAGATGAAAACTGCCATGTTCCTAGGCGTCAATGATAACACGAGGTGGGGTTTCCAGTCATGCATAGGTAGAACCCTGCTCTCAAATCCTTCGATATGGTGTACCCATGAGCCATCAAACAAAGTCCCCGTGTTCTGAAGAAGAACTTGCTGTTTGGAGCAGCTCATAACCCCCAGAGTTTGAAAACCACCATGGCCTCATGAGGCCACTCATCTACTAGGCAGCCATCATGGACACAAACTCAAGCCTGAGCGACAGAGCGAGTCTGACACTCGCCCTGACTTCAGATGCTGTAGATCTTGATTCAGCCACTGCAGATTGGGCCTGCCGTGCCCTAGGCCCTAAACCTAACCCAAACTTGTGTTTTCAGACCTTTGTCATCACACACCTGGCCCACCTGCCCTCCCGTTTGGGATTTCTTGAGCCACAACACAGCAATCTGCCTGCCCACCAGAAGAAAAAAATGTCCTATGGGGTTGCCCAAAAACCGCAAATGAGGATCAACCTGCATGGCCCTCGACAACACCCAAATTTCATAGGCTGCCTTGTGCACCAATTCTCAGTCTGAGACAGCCTGAGCCCAGACCGCCCATCAGTCACCCAGACAACTGGCGACCTATCCAGCAGATCGGACCTGCCATGGCCCTAGGCCATCATCTCTACCAACCTGGGTTTTCAGGCATCTGTCCCCAGACCTTAGCTCAAATCCCTGCATATGTGGGAATCTGATGCACAAAACAGAACCCCACCTTCCCCATGGCAGGAAACCTTGCTGGTGGAATGATTGTAAAACCCTATGGCAGGGAATACCTGCATGGCCCATGAGGCCACACCACTCTGGAGGGCCAGCTTGGGCACAAACACTCATTGTGACCCTCAGCCTGAACCCTGTTTTCAAATGATTCCTCTCGGTAGCTGGACCAAGAGCCCACATATCCGGCTTGCTATGTCCCTAGGCCCATATCCTAACCTAAGGTGTATTTTCCAGGCGCCAGTACCCAGAACCCTGCTCTGGAATCCGTCTATTGGGTGACCCTTGAGAGAGAAAATAGGACTCCTCCCTTCCCCCAGAATGACTCGAAACTATTGGGAGCCAGGGAAAATTCCCAGAGAAGGAGAATCTTCCATGGTCCCATGATGCCACCCCTATATTCCGTGGCCATCCTAGATACAAAATCCAGAGACAAAAGCCTGAGCTAGCACCTCACACTCGCCCTAATTTCAGATCACTAGGGACTCCCCTCAAGGTCTGCTGATTGGGTCTACCATACCCTCATCCCGATCCCTAACCCAAGTTTGTGTTTTCAGACCTCTGTCCCAGAGCCCTCCCTGACAGATCTTCAAAATGGGGCCTCCAGAGTCACGCTGCAGGACTGTGCTTCCCTTGCAAAGGAAATTGTGCCGTTTACACTTGCCAAAGCCTCCAGATTAGAAGAATCCTTCAAGGACCCTGAGGCCACCCCAATTCCGTAGGCTGCTCAGGAAAAAAATGCGCTGACACACCCTGAACAACTACATTCAGTCAGACTTGCAGGTAGATGGCCCAGGAGACATAAGATTAAACCTGACATGTCCCTAGGCCCTAATCTGAGCCCTAGCTTGTGTTTTCTGGCATCTATCCCAAGAGACCTTGTCTCACATACCAACATATGGGGGGGGGGTCCCTGAGGTACACAACAGAATACCTCCTGACCCCAGAAGTGTAACTTGCTATTTGAAGCTGTGTAAAACTCTCAGCATAAAAGAAACCTGATTGGCCCCTGAGACACCACCACATTGCCAGGTCTCCCTTCTCCCTGGACACAAGCCAGCATTGTGACCCATAAGCATGGGACTCTATTTAAACCTAGCCCCTCGGGTATATTGCCCCTGAGCCAGCAAATCAAACCTACTTTGTACCAAGGTACCAATGGGAACGTGAGGTGTGGTTTCCAGGCAACCATACGTAGAGCCCTGCTATCAAATCTTTCTGTATTTGGGACCCTTGAGCTATCAAGCAGGACTACCCCTGTCCCGTAGTAGGAAACCTTTCTTTTTGGAACAGCTCACAATTCCCATAGTGGCAAAACCTCCATTGCCTCATGAGGCCACCCCTCCATTAGGCGGCCAAGATGGACACAAACTCTAGCCTGAGGGAACTTCTGATTATCGCCCTTATTCAGATGCTGAAGAACTCACTTCAGCCTTTACAGGTTGGAACTGCCATGCCATCTGCCCTAAACCTTAAACTAGCTTCTCAGACTTCCGTCCTCATACTCCTGGTCCACAAGCCCTCGGACTGTGATTTCTGGAGCCACAACGCAGCACTCTGCCTGCCCACCAGGAGGGAAATGTGCCCTATAAGGCTGCCCAAAAACTGCAAATGGGGATCAACCTGCTCGGACCTAGATGGCACCCCAATTTCATAGGCCTCCTTGTGCACTAATGCTGTCTGAAACAGCCAGAACTAGACACCCCCATCAATCACCCAGACAGCTACCCGCATATCCAGCAATTCAGACCTGAAATGGCCCTAGGCCATCATATCTTCCCAACCTGGGTTTTCAGGCATCTGTCCCCAGACCTTATCTCAAATCCCTGCATATGGGGGAACCTGATGCAAAAACAGAAGTCCTCCTTCCCCATGGCAGGAAACCTTGCTGTTAGGATGGGTGTCAAACCCTCAGGGTAAGAGAATCCTGCATGGTCCATGAGGCCACGCCCACTCTTGAGGGCTGACTTGGGCAGAAACGCACATTGTAACAACCATCCTGAGCCCCGTTTTCAAATGAGGCCCTTCAGTAGCAGCACCAAGAGCCCACATATGGGGCTTGCCATGCCCCTAGGCCCAAATCCTAACCCAAGGTGGATTATGCAGGCACCTGTACCCAGAGCCCTGCTCTGGGATCCCTGTTTTTTGGGGAACACCTGAGAGAGAAAACAGGACTCCTTCCTTCCCCAGAATGACACCAAACTATTGGGAGCCATGTGGGAAGCCACAATAAGGCTTGAGACGAGGACCAAACCAGGTCCTGACTTGTGCCTCCTTTAAAATCCGAATAACCTAACAAAAGGTTTAGGACGGAAAAGTTGAGTATCACTGAGAAAGCGTCTGTGCTATGTGTTGTGCGCTCGCCTACATGACTTCCCACATGTTTGCTAAACAAATGAGAACAATTCAGTTGGGGTCAAAAGTTCATTGCTGGTCCTTGCTGCCCTGATGCTGCTCATAAATTACTTTCAGGTTTGCTGTATGAATACAGAATAATTGTACTAGCATCAGCTGTTTGGCTTCATGATGTCTGCTTATAGTTAAATGTGAAACTTATTATGGGAACTCGTGTTTGTTTAACTAGACACAAGTGTATTGCTTCTCCTATCACTATATATATGGCCTTAATGCTTTGAATAAACTTAGTACTGTTGGACATCATCCTCAGTGCTCCTCCTGTCCCCATCTCTTTGTCTTTTAATTTCTTTTCACCATCCTCTTACCCTCACGTTTCCTGGTCGATTTGTCGTGCTGGTCACAACAAGTGGCACCCGAACAGGGACTGTGAGCACATTTCAAGGGAGTGCGCATATACAGGTGAGTGGTTATCAAGATTCAGGTAAAAGGAGCCCAGGTTGATGGGTGACAGCAGGAGTAAAATAACATGGGGCAATCGCAGTCTATGGAGAAGGATATTTTTGTTATGGCATTGCAGGCCCTTTTAAAGCAGAAGGGATCTAAGCACTCAAAGAAGGCTTTACAGCAATTTTTCTGCGTGGTGTCTGATCTTTGTCCTTGGTTCCCTAAAGGAGGAACGGTAAGTTTACAAATTTGGCAGAAAGTAGGGCAAGAGATTAAAAATCAGTTGAGAATTAGAGGACCATGTGCTTGCCCTGAAGGAACCATGAAAGTTTGGGAAGATATTTGAGAGGCTTTAGATCTGCAACATTCTATAGAATTAATCTCTATAGCTTCTCATGATTATCTTTGTAATTTAGCCATAGATGAATTGGAGAATGAGTATGAACATCTCAGTGCAGGTATTTCTCCTGAGTTAGTTGCTGGCCTCACCGATTCTCATTCTGATCCTTTTGATACTCTTGGAGATGGAGTGCCTAACGATAATAAAGAAGTATTCCTTGCCTCTGCCCCTGTAGGTCTAAGCCATTCTGTTTGTCAACCAGAATATCCCCACTTTGGAAAAAATTTCGAGTCTATTGGGGTTCAAACAACCTTTATGACACATAGACAAACTCAGAATGAATCCCTTAAGATTTCTACCCTTAAGGACTCGAGCGTAGGATTTCCAGTAATGCAGCATCCTCAATCTGGTGTACCCTACAGAGATGGGGAGCCTATGCCTAGAAGTATGTTTCTCGTGAGTCCACACTCAATTGTTTATCTCAGACAACTTCTTGAAGGAGCTGAACCGCTAAAACCTACGCCGCTATAGCGGACACTTTATCAAGCCTAACAAGCGGGAGAAGATACTTCAGCCTTTTCTGCTTACCCTGTGACACAACTGCCTGATGGCCGAAGGGCTTATAATACTGTAAATTTTCAAATAGTAAAAGAAATTAAGGCAGCCACTTCACAATATCGGCCTACTGCTCCATACACCTTGTCTCTACTGGATAGCATAGGTTTAGAAGCCTTGTGCCCTGGAGATTGGAAAGTCATAGCACAGGCATGTTTGTCAGAGGGAGATTATCTTTTATGGAAAACAGAGTTCTTTGAAAGGGCTAATGAAATGGCTATGTATAACAGGAGAACTAATATTCCTATTTCCTACGAAATGTTCACAGGAGATGGGGCTTATGCTGAGGTACAAACACAAATTAATTATCCTGAAATTGCCTATCAACAAATTTCGCAATGTGCCTTAAAGGCATGGAAGAGTCTTCCTTCATCAGGAGGGCGAATTGAGGAATTGTCAAAAATTCAGTAGGGCCCTGATTAACTCTATCAGGATTTTGTAGCCCGGGTCTTAAAGGCTGTTGGTAGAATTGTGGTAGATGGAGAAGCTGGAACTATTACTGTCAAACAATTGGCCTTTGAGAATGCTAATTCTGCCTGTCAAGCTGCTATCCGCCCATGGAAGAAAACAGGTACTTTAGAGGATTATATTTGCTTATGTGCGGAGATTGGATCATCCTATATCCAAGGGGTAACTTTAGTGGCTGCATTGAAGGGTATTTGTCCAATAGAAATTCAAAGACGTATGATTACAAAGGAGCAATTACAAAAACGTCTTTGTTTTCAATGTGGACAACCTGGGCATTTTAAGGCTCAATGCCCACAATTGAGAGTAATCCCTTCAGGGACTAATAATGGGAGAAAGCCTGCTCCCAGTTCCTTATGTCCTTGTTGTCACCGAGGATTTCATTGGGCAAATGACTGTCATTCCCAAAAGGACTGATTTGGGAAGTCTATTCAGGGAAACTGGAATCGGGGCTCACTGCAGCCCCAACAAGCAATAGCAGCAATGATTCCACAGTCACCCATGTTAGGGCCAATATTGCTGACCTCGCAGGCATTGACAAATTATATCGAGGTACCCCCTCCAGCGCAGGATTAGACTTGGCCCCGGATACACCTGGAAGTGTTTACATGGAAGCTGGGGAAACTCCCAAGGCTATTAAAACTGGAATCTGAGGACCATTACCTAAAGGGATTTGGGGTTTATTATTAGGGAGATCTAGTTGGACTATGAAAGGACTATCTGTCCATCCTGGGGTAATATATGAGGATTGTATGGGAGAAATTAAAATTATGGCCACTTTAAGAGAAGGAGTGCTATCGCTGCCACCTTGGATTTTTATTGTACAATTAATTATTATGCCACGGCTGGAAACTAATAATCCGGTGGTAAAGGGCAAACGAGGAACCAGAGTCTTTGGCTTTACTGATGTTTGCTGGGCCCATTTAATTTCTGCAGACAAACCTTACTTGACCTTATTCATTCAGGGTCGAGCATTTTCAGGATTGGTGGACACTGGAGCAGATGTTTCAGTAATCGCCTCCCAGCACTGGCCTAAAAACTGGCCTCTTGTACATTCAGATACTTCTATTAGAGGTGTAGGACAAGCCCATGCTCCTAAGTTAAGTGCTAATTTTTTAAATTGGTCCACTGCTAAGGGTCATCAAGGAGTATTCCAACCATTTGTGCTACAAATTTATCTCAATTTATGGGGACGTGATGTCTTAACAAATATGGGTGTTTCTTTGACAACAGCTCCTTTCCCCAGATCTAAACAGAATTCAGTTGTAATGGCCCTTATGGAAAAAATGGGATATATTTCAGGTAAGGGCTTAAGAGAAGATTTACAGGAAAAACCCCACATGCTTCATTTACAATCACTACCTTCCGAAGTGGGGTGGGGTTTTCTTCAGGTCCACTGAACTCCCCCCACCATGCGCCGCCTATCGAGTGGAAATCTGATGACCCTGTATGGGTGGATCAGTGGCCCTTACCTTCAGAAAGGCTGGCAGCAGCGGCTACCCTAACAGAAGAGCAGCTGCTTTTGGGTCATTTTAAGGAGTCCTGTAGCCCTTGAAATACCCCTATATTTGTGATAAAGAAAAAAATTAGGAAACTGGAGGTTATTACAGGATCTGAGAGCCATAAATGCTACCATGAAACCTATGGGGGCCCTTCAGCCTGGTTTGCCTACACCTTCAGCTATTCCTCTTCAATATAAATTGATAATATTAGATTTAAAATATTGTTTTTTTACTATTCCTTTAGCCCCTCAGGATTGTGAACTGTTCGCTTTTACTATTCCTAGCACTAATCATAAGGAGCCTGCTAGGCGATATCAGTGGCAAGTTTTGCCTGAGGGTATGGCTAATAGCCCCACCTTGTGTCAAGAGTTTGTGTCTCATGCAATTGCCCTATTTGGAGTACTATTCGAATCAATAGTTTATTGCATACATTATATGGACGATATTTTATTGGCAGCTGAAACAGAAGACATTTTACAAAGTGCTTTTTGTCTTTTTAATTAATCAACTACAACAATATAATTATAGATCCTGAAAAGGTACAAAAAATGGAACCGTTTGAATATTTGGGTCACATCATTAAGAATAAAAAAATTCTCCCTCAAAAAATCTCTTTAAGAATGCAATCTTTACATATGTTAAATGATTTTCAAAAATTATAGGAGATATTAACTGGATTAGGCCCTTTCTATATTTAACAGCTGATATGAAATCTTTATTCGATATCCTAAAAGGAGACGGTTCTCCTTCCTCTCCTCGAATTTTATCTGAAAGCGCTAAGGCAGCATTGCAATTAGTCAATGATAAATTGTCACAAGCGCAACTTTGTCAATATGATCCTACCACACTGATATACCTAATACGGTTAATGCCATCAAAATTACGCTTGACAGTGATATGGCAAATTCAAGGACCCCTGGAATAGATCCATTTAGCACTACATCAATTGCATATTATTACCAGGCAAATAGAATTGTTAACACAACTGATCACTAGGGGACGCCAGCGAATTGTTCATATCACAGGTAAAGAACCTGATTTTTTAAATTTTACCAATGTTAACTATTGATCGTGTGCAGGCATTATTCAAATTTAACCTTGATTGGCAGATAGCTCTTTCTAATTACCCAGGACAACTTCGATGACATTTACCAGTGGATAAGTTATTACATTTCTTTTCTACCGTTTGTATTGTAATAAATGATCCTATTCAAACAAATCCCCTCGCTTCTGCTATTAATGATTTTGTAGATGCTGATAAAAGAGAACACATTGGCATTTATAAATCTTCTCATTCAGGTCATGAGTCTCTTCGAGCATTTTATGCCACTAAGTCTGTATAGAGAGCTGAATTAAAAGCAGTACATTTAGCCTGGAGAAATTTTCTGAACCATGTAACTTATATAGTGATAGCCATTACATAGCACATGCCATTCCGTTGTTACCAACTGCTTATATTCTTACTAATGATGAGGAACTTTTTCATCTCTTTACAAGCATTCAATGTTTGCTGCAAAAAAGAGTTAATCCTATTTATATCGCTCATATTTGGCACATACTAACTTACCTGGACCTTTAAATGAGGGCAATGCTATTGCAGATGCATTAACTCACATACAATTGGTGTTAACCACTAAATTTGAGCAAGACGCTCAAAGTTATGCTCATTTTCATCAAAATGCAGCGGCTTTATGTAAACAATTTTGGGAAACCAGAGAAGAAGCTTGACAAATAGTTAAGAGCTGCTCCACTTGCCCTATTCATCATCCCCAACCAACCTATGCTGTGAATCCTCGAGGCTTAATGCCTAATCATTTGTGGCAAATGGATGTAACTATTTTTCCCCCTTTTGGAAGACTTAAGTATCTCCATGATTCTATTGATACCTTTTCTGGATTTTTACATGCTATGGCACACTCTGGGGAATCCTTTACTGATGTTCAAAATCATTTGCTTTCAGCATTTGCCACTCTGGGCACCCCAAAAGCAATGAAGACGGAAAATGGGACTGCCTATACATCTCAAGCTTTTCAAATCTTTTGTGCCATTTTCGACATAGTACACTCTACAGGCATCCCATATAATTCTCAGGGTCAAGCCATTGTTGAACGCACAAATAGTACTCTTAAATCCTATCTTAAAAAATTTAAAAAGGGGGAGATACTAAAGGAAAAGTAAAATAATTCCCCACATATGCATTTAACTTTAACCCTATATGTTTTAAATTTTTTAAATGTAGATGATATCGGTCGGACAGTGGCTGAGCGCTTTTGGCATCCTGATTTTTCTCCACTTCCATATGCCTGGTGGAAAGATCCTTTGACTGGAGTATGGAAATGTCCAGACCCAGTGCTCCATAAGCGGCGAGGGTTTGTTTGTATTTTTCCACAGGATGAGGACACCCCACGCTGGATGCCAGAGAGATGGTGCCAAATCCTCACATCTCCAACAGAGGATGGCTCTCCTCACGTTGAACCACCAGAACAGACAGAGAAAAAGACGTCTCCCTCCTTAGAGCCGGAGGGATGTTTCATGCAGAACTCTGGATACTGGTAGCTGCCCTGGGACCAATCGTAGCTGCCCTGGGACCAATCGGAGTGCAAATAGCCAGGAGTGGTTATAATGCCAAAAAAGACTTCAATCTGACTTTGTGGGCCTGTGTTCCTAGACCTTTTTTACTGGTAATGGTCTCGGGATCAATAGTTCTCTCCTCTTTTCAAGGGGGACATCTATTGTATAATATCCATTGTGACCATTGTGTGTTAACAAATTGTCTACCTGTGTCCCTGCCTTTGTCAGGCACAGGTCCCATGATAGTGTTTGTAACTATGCAACCTCCATATATGTTATTACCTGTGGAAGTAGAAGGACCTTGGTATGCTAATTATGGTTATCAGTTTGCCTTTGAATTGCAGCTGCAGCTCAAAGGAGTCAAACGTCTTCTGGGTCTATTGATAGCAGGAAGAGCAGTATTAATAACACTCATTCTGGTTGTTTACTGAACTCCTCATTATATTACTTGCTTTTGTTTTAATATGGTGCATTGTACAGATTCGTACTAGGACAGCAACGATTACATGCACAAGCACAAATTCATACGCTTGACTTATTTAAAAAAGAAAGGGTGAGATGTGGGAAGCCGCAATAAGGCTTGAGACAAGGACCAAACCAGGCCCTGACTTGTGCCTCCTTTAAAGTCTGAATAACCTAACAAAAGGTTTAGGACGGAAAAGTTGAGTATCACTGAGAAACGGTCTGTGCTATGTGTTGTGCGCTCGCCTACATGACTTCCCACATGTTTGCTAAACAAATGAGAACAATTCGGTTGGGGTCAAAAGTCCATTGCTGGTCCTTGCTGCCCTAGTGCTGCTCATAAATTACTTTCAGGTTTGCTGTATCAATACAGAACAAGTGTAGTAGCATCAGCTGTTTGGCGTCATGAAGTCTGTTTATAGTTAAATGTGAAACTTATTATGGGAACTCGTGTTTGTTTTACTAGACACAGGTGTATTGCTTCTCCTATCACTATATATATGGCCTTAATGCTTTGAATAAACTTATTACTGTTGGATATCATCCTCAGTGCTCCTCCTGTCCCCATCTCTTTGTCTCTTAATTTCTTTTCACCATCCTCTTACCCTCACGTTTATGGTCGATTTGTCGCGCTGGTCGCAACAGAGCCGGGCAAAATCCTCAGAGAGAGAGAATCTTCCAAGACCCCGTAAGGCCAGCCTTACATTCCCCGGCCATCCTAGACACAAAATCCAGAGACAAAGGCCTCAGTTACCGCCTCACCCTCTCCCTAATTTCAGATCCCAAGGAGCTCCCTCTGGGTCTGCAAATGGGGCCTGCAATACCCTCTGCCCTAATCCTGACCCTAGTTGGTGTTTATAGACTTCTGTCTCCAGAGTCCTACCCCACAAACCATCCAACCTGGGTATTCCATACACACACCACAGGACTGTGCCTGCCCTCCAAAAGGCAGCTGTATCCCTTAGAGCTTCAGGAAACCTCAAAATTAGGACAAACCTGCAAGGTCCCTGAGACTATCCAAATTTCATAGGTCGCCCAGGATAAAATGCGCAGTCTGACACACTCTGAACAACTACCTCCCTTCAGACACCCAGGTCGATGGCCCCAGAGACAGAAGATTGAATCTGGCATGCCACTAGGCTCTAATCTGTACCCTAGCTTAGGTTGTAGGGCATCTGTCCACTGAGGCATGGTCTTGAATGCCAACATTTGGGGGATACCTGAGCCACAGGAACAAAATTCCCTGTCCCCAGAAGTAAACCTTGCTCTTGGGAGCTGTGTGAAATCCTCAAGGTAGTAGAATCCTGCATGGCCTCTGAGGCCACCACCACATTTGAAGGTAGTTCTGGACAGAAACCTACATTGTGACCCTCAGCATGAGACTCCTTTTCAACTCAGCTCACCCCAGAGCCAGCAGATCGAACCTGCCTTGTCCTTCAGCTTCAATGGATACACTAGGTACGCTGTTCAGGCATCCATATGTAGAACTTGCTCTTGAATTGGTCCTATGGGGGACCTTTGAGCCAATAATCAGCACTTCCACTGTCCCGAAGAAGAGAATCTTGCTTTTGGAGCTGCTTCCAACCCCCAGATTGGGAAAACCTGCATGGCCTCCTGAGGCCACCCCCCATTAGGCAGCCCTCCTGGACACAAACTCCAGCCTGAGTGGATGTCGGACACTAGCCCTTATTTCTGATGCTGATGTTCTGGTCTCAGTCTCTAGAGATCGAGGCTCTCATGCTCTAAGTCCTAACACTAACCCTAGCTTGTGTTTTCGGTCTTCCTTCCCCAGAGTCCTGGTGAACAAGCCCTCCAGATTGGGAATTCTGGAGTCACAATGCAGCACTCTGCCTGCCTTTCAGAAGGCATAAGTGTCCATTGAAACTGCACAAAAACGCCAAAGGAGGATCAAGCTGCATGGCCGGTGATGGCACTGTAATTTCATAAACTGCATTGAGCACTAATATTCTGTTTGCCAAAGCCTGGGCCCTGACTCCTGTCAGCCACTCAGATAGATAGCACCCTATCCAGCAGAACCTACCATGCCCCTAGGCGATCATCTCTACCTAACCAGGGTTTATAGACAACTGTCTCCAGAGCCCGGGTCTCAAATCCCTGCATATGGGGGAACATGATCCACAAAATGGAAGCTCTGACCCGCAGCAGGAAAACCTTGCTATTGGGATGTGTGTGAAACCCTCAGAGTAGGAGAAACCTGCATGGCCCACGAGGCCCCACCCACTGTTGAAGGCCACACTGGGCACAATCACGCATTGTGACCCTCAGCCTGAGCCACGTTTTCAACTAAGTCCCATCAGTATCACGACCTTGAGGCAGCATATGAGGCTTTTGGTGACCCTAGGCCCAAATCCTAACCCAAGGTTGGGTTTCTAGGCACGTATACACAGAGCCCTGCTCTCGAATCCCTCCTCATGGGGACCCCTGAATCAGAAAACAGAATTTCTCCTTTCCCCTACAATGACAGAATGCTATTTGGAGCTGTGAAAAACCCCCAATGAGGGAGATTCTTCCATGGCCCCATGAGGTCCCTGTTAGGGTCCGTGATCAAAGGAAAGAGACTGAGACAAAGCAAAAATCAAACAAAGCTTTATTTCACGCCAAGCATCGAAAATCAAACTGACTGGTAGGGGCCATCTCTTACGAAGAAATGACGACGATGACCCTGACAAGGTCACTCCAAGGAAGGCTGCTCTGGATGGGGCCACTCTGGACGAGGCCGCTCTGGACAAGGCCGCTCCGCAGACAAGGCCACTCTGGATGAGGCTGCTCCCAGGACGAGGCCACTGCTGATGAGGTCGCTCCCCGGACAGGGCCAATCCCCGGAATGAGGCTGCTCTGGCAAGGCCACTCCCTGGACAGGACCATTCCCAAGAAGAGGCCACTGTGAACGAGGCCACTCCCAGGATGAGGCCACTGCTGACAAGGTCACTCCCTGGACAGGGCCACTCCCCAGAATGAGGCTGTTCTGGTGAGGCCACTCCCCGGAAAGGGCCGCTCCCAAGAAGAGGCCACTGTGGATGAGTCCACTCCCAGGACGAGGCCACAGCTGATGAAGTCACTCCATGGACAGGGCTGCTCCCTGGACTGAGGCTGCTCCGACGAAGCTGCTCGTGTGGGGCTGCGGCCCGGGACAGCAAGGCCACTCGCGGTGGGGCCACGGCTCGGTGGTGGCAAGGCTGGTCACTGTGGCAAGGCTGCTGTTGGCGAGGCCATTCGCCGTGGCACCACTGCCTATGACTACAATGACCAGGACGACCACGACGCTCACGATGACCATGATGACCACAATACTCCGACTCTCCCAAAGACTACCTTAATGGCTATCCCAATGGCTATTCTAATGGCTATCCTAACAGCTATTCTAACTGCTATTCTAACTCCTACTACTACTCTAACGGCTATTTTAACTCCTCCTACAACTCCAACGGCTCTTCTGACTCCTCCTACTACTCTCCCCACCCTAGCCTCAGAGACTAACATTTATAGAGGTGGTTAAGCCTGGCCTACACACAGGTGGCCAATGGGATTTCAACTCACCACAGTAAATATATGCACACCCCACTGATTGGATATCTCCATCCGGCCTGGCCCGCCCCTATATCCGGGGTTTGCAACTAAGTTCCTCTTGCTAACCAGGCCGTTACAGTCCCCTCTACATTCCATGCCCTTCTCAGACATAAAAACCAGAGGCAAAGCCTGACTTTCTGCTTCACACTCACCCGAATGTCAGATCCTGAGGATCTCGACTCAGGGTCTGCAGATTGGGCCTGCCATACCCTCAGCCATTATCCTAACCCTAGCAGGTATTTTCAGCTTTCTGTCCCCAGAGTCCTGCACCACAAACCCTCCAGCCTGGGTATTTCATAGCCACACCACAGGACTGGGCATGCCCTCCAAAAGGAAGTTAGGCCCTTTAGAGCTTCAAGATACCTCAGGAGAGGAGAAACCTAGAAGGCCCCTAAGGCCACCCCAATTTCGTAGGATGCTCTGGACAAACATACGTGGTCTGACAAAACCTGAGCAACTCCCTCCTGTCAGACAGCCAGGTAGATGGACCTAGAGACAGAAGATTGAATCTGACATGCTCCTAAGCCCAAATCTGTACGTAGCTTAGGTTTTCAGGCATCTGTCCCCAGAGGCCTTGACTCGAACTCAAACATTTGAGAAATCCTTGAGCCACAGAACACAGATCCTCCTGTCCTCAAAAGGAAACCTTGCTGTTTGGAGCTGCATCTAAACCCAAGATAGGGAAACTTCCATGGAAGGAGGCCATGGAAGATTCTTCCTCTTTGGGGATTTTGCACAGCTCCAAATAGAATGCTGTCTTTGCGGGGGATAGGGGGAATCTTGTTTTCAAAATCAGGGTTCCCCATAAAGAGGGATTCGAGAGGGACTCCTGGTTCACTCAGTGGGTTAAACCTCTGCCTTCAGCTCAGGTCAAGATCTCAGGGTCCTAGGATCTAGCCCCGTATCAGGTTATCTGCTCAGCACAGAGCCTGCTTCCTCCTCTCTCTCTGCCTGCCTCTCTGATTACTTGTGATTTCTCTATCAACTAAATAAATAAAATATAAAAAAAGAGGGATTCAAGAGCAGGTCTCTTTGTATGGGTGCCTAGAAACCCAACATTGGGTTAGGATTTGGGCCTAGGGATATGGTAGGCCTCATATGCTGACTCTAGATCAAGATACTGAGGCGGCTTAGTTGAAAACGTGGCTGAGGCTTAGGGTCACAATGCGGGATTGTGCTCGGGGCGGCCTTCAACAGTGGGTGAGGCCTCATGGGCCATGCAGGTTTCTCCTACTCTGAGGATTTTACACACAATAGCAAGGTTTTAACCCAATAGCAAGGTTTCCTGCTGCAGGGCAGGAGGACTTCTAATTTGTGGATCATGTTTCCTGATATGCAGGGATTTGAGTCTAGGACTCTGGGGACACAGGCCTATAAAACCAGGTTGGGTAGAGATGATGGCCTAGGAGCATGGCAGGTACAATCTGTTGGATAGGCGGCCAGCTACATGGGTGGCTGTCAGGAGTTCAGGGCTTAGTTGTGCTAGACAGATCATTAGTGCACCAGTGGCCTATGAAATTTCTTTGCCATTGTGGGCCTTGCAGGTTGATCCTCTTTTGGGTTTTTTGTGCAGTCCCACAAAAAACCCTAGCTTTGGTTTTTAGAGTTCTGTTCCAAGAGCCCTGGCCCACAAGCACTCAGAGAGAAAACTCCAGAACCACACCATGGCACCCTGCCTACTCTCCAGAAGGAAACCATGCTCAGTGGAGCTGCACAAAACCCCCAGATTTGGAGAAACTGGCACAACTACTGAGGTCACACCCATTTATGAAAATGACACTGGACCCTAAAGCAAATTCTTTCCCACAGCGTGAGCCCCGTCCTCCAATCAGCCACCTACGTAGCTTGCCCCAGAGTCAGCAGATCATTCTGCCATGCCCCTTGTCCCTAATGCTAACCCTAGGTTGGGTTTTTAGGCATCCATACCCAAAGCCCTGCTCTTGATCCCTCTGTATGGGGATCCCTGAGCCATACAATAGGACTCCACCTCTCACAGAGAATGAAATCATATATTTGGAGCTGCATAAAAAATCCCCAGTAGGAGATACCTCCATGGCTCCTGGAGGACACCCACACATTCTGCACCTCTAGTGGAAACAAATTTTAGTCTGGTCTGAGTGAATGCCTGACATTTGCCCTACCCTCAGAAACTGGAGAGCTCGACTCAGGATCTGCAGATAGATGACCCATGCCCTACACCCTAACTATAAATTGAACTTGGGTTGTCTGAATTCCATCCCTTCAAACCTGGAATGCAAGCCTCAAGGTTGGAACTCTGGTGCAAGCCCACAGGAGTCTGTCTGCCCTCCAAAAGTAAACCGTGCTCTATGGAAATGCCTAAATCAGGGCAAACGTGCAAGGCCCCAATGCCACACACTTTTGTTCTCCACCCTGGACAGTAATAACCAGTCTGACACAATCTGAGTACTGTCCTCCAATCAGCCACCAGGAAGGCCGGCGCCAGAGCCAGCAGATCCGAATTGTTATGCCCCTTGGCCCAAATCCTAACCCTAGACTGGGGTTTCAGGCATCCAAACACAGAGCTCTCCATTTGAATCCCTCCACAAGTGGGATACCTGAACCATATAACAGGACCACACCTCTCACTGAGAATGAAATCATACTATTTGGAGCTGCACAAAGCCCCCAGCAGGAGATACCTCCATGGCCCCAGGAGGACACCCACATATTCTGCAACCTTAGTGGACACAAATTCTAGTCTGGTCTGAGCGAATGCCTGACATTCACCATAAATTCAGAATCTGGAGAGCTCAACTCAACATCTGCAGATCGGGGATCCATTCCCTATACCCTAAACATAAACTGAGCTTGGGCTTTCAGAATGCCATCCCTTGAATCCAGGAATACAAGGAATCCACACTGGGGACACCAGAGCCAGTCCACAGGACTCTCTCTGCCCTCCATAGAGAAACCATTCCCTATGGAGCTGTACAAAACCCCTCAATTAGGGCAAAATTGCATGGTCCCTGATGCCACCATACTTTGGTTCTCCACCCTGGACACTAATATGCAGTCTGCCACAACCTGAGACCTGTACTCCAATCAGTCACAGGGTTAGCTGGCCCCAGAGCCAGCAGATCGGACCTGCCATGTCCTAGAGCCTAATCCTAGACCTTGGTTGGAGTATCAGGCATCCATACCCAGTGCCCTGCTCTAGATTCCCACCACACGGTGGACGCCTGAGAGACAGAAAATAACTTCTGGCCCCCAGAAGGAATTCTTGCTTTTTCAGCTATGTATAATCCTCAGAGGTGGGAGAAAGCTGCGCTGCCCCTGAGGCCATGCACAAATTTACAGGCAGCCCAGGATACAAACACCCATTGTGACCCTTAGCCTGAGCCCCATTTTCAACACAGCCCCATGGGTAGCTCACCCCAGAGCCAGGATATAAGGTCTGTCATGACACTAGGACATAACCCTAAACATAGGGTGGGTCTTCAGGCATCTATATCTGGAAAACTGCTCTCAAATCCCTCCGTATGGGGGAACCATGAGCCATAAAACAGGACACAATCTATCCCACAGAATAGGTCTAACTATTTGGAACTGTGCAAAAACCGCAGAGCAGGAGCAAACTCCATGGCCCCTTGAGGCCACCCCTATATTTGGTGGATTGCATGGATACAAACTCCAGCCTGAGTGACCTCCAGATATTTGCTTTAACTTCAGATCCCCAGGAGCTTGTCCAGTGTCTGTAGATTGGGCCTGCCATGACCTAGGTCCTAACCCTAACCCTAAACACTATCGACTCTGCATAAACTACAAAAGGTAACCTTGCTCATTGGAGCTGCACCAATGCCCCACATTTGGAGAAACCAGCACAACTACGAGCCCACCCCCATTTATGGTACACAAACCTGGAACCTAATACACATTCTGTCCCTAGCCTGAGCCCCGACCCCCCAGTCAGCTACCCACATAGCTGGCCCCAGAGGTGGCAGATTGGAAATGCCATGCCCCTAGTCCCTAATGATAATCCTAGGTTGGGTTTTCAGGCATCCATACTCAGAGTCCTGCTCTCTAATACCTCCATATGGGGACATCGGTGCCATATAACAGGACTCCACATCTCCCCCAGAATGATGTCATACTTTTTGGGGCTACGCAAATCCCCCAGAACAGGAGAAAACTCCATGGCCCCAGGAGTCCACAAACTATTTCAGCAACCCTAATAGACACAAATTCTAGTCTGGTCTGAGCAAATGCCTGACACTCACCCTAACTTCACAATCTGGAGAGCTTGCCTCAGCTTCTGCAGATCAGGGATCCATGCCCTACACCCTAACCATAAAGGAAACTTGGGTTTTCAGAACTCCATCCCTTGAAATCTGGAATGCAAGCTCTCCAGATTAGGGAATCTGGAGCCACACTGCAGGACTCTCTCTGCCTTCCAGAAGGAAACCTTGCCCTATGGAGCTGCACAAAACCCCTAGATCAGGGGAAACCTGCACGGCACCCAATGACACCCAAATTTTGTACTCCACCGTGGACACTAATATGCATCTGACACAACCTGAGTCACATCTTCCTATCACGTACTGGGACAGCTGGCATAGAGCCAGCAGATCGAATCTGGCCCCTAGGCCTTAATCCAAACCCTTGGTTTGGGTTTCAGGCATCCATACCCAGAGCCCTCCACTCGAATCACTCCACACGGGGGATGTGTGAGCCACAAAACAGAACTGCTCCTGCCCCCCAGAAGGAAATCTTGCCTTTTTGAGCTATGTAAAACCCCCAGAGTTGGAAGAAACCTGAGGAAAACCTGAGATCACACCCACTTTTGCAGGCTGCCCTGGATGCAAACTCCCATTGTGATCCTTAGCCTGAACCCCATTTTCAACAGAGCACTATGAGTAGCCCACCGCAGAGCCAGGCTTTAAGGACTGCCATGCCACTAGGACCTAACACTTATAGTAGTTTGGGTTTTCAAGCATCCATCCCTGGAACCCTACTCTCAAATCCCTCCATATGGGGGACCCCTGAGCGATAAAACTGGATACCACCTATCCCTCAGAATAGACCAAAGTATTTGGAACTGTGCAAAAATCCCAGTGCGGGGCAAAACTCCATAGCCCAATGAAGCCACCCACACCTTAGGTGGATGGCATGGACACAAACTCCAGCCTGAGCGACATCCTGACACCTGCCTTCACCTCAGATCCCCAAGAGCTTGACTCAGCATCTTAGATTGGGCCTTCCATGCCCTACGACCTAACCCTAACCCTAACTTCAGTTGTCCGACTTCCGTCCCAAGAGGCCTGGCCCAGAGGCACTCCAGATAGAATACTCTGGTGCCACACCTTGGGTCTCTGCCTACCCTCCAGAAGGAAACTGTGCTCACTGGAGCTGCACACAAACCCCAGATTAGGAGAAACCTGCACGGAAAAATGAGGCCTATGATTTCAGAACTCGACTCAGGACACTGATACACATTCTGTCCCTCAGACCGACCTCCAGTCAGCCACCCACGTTGCTGGCCACAGTGTCGGCAGATCAGACCTCCCAAGACCCTAGTCCCTAATACTAAACCTAGGCTGGGTTTTCAGGAATCCATTCCCAAAACCCTGCTCTCAAATACCTCCATATAGGGACCCCTGATTCATACAGCAGGTCTCCCTCTCTTCCCCAGAATGAAAGCATACTATTTGGAGCTGTACAAAACTCCCAGTTTAGGAGAAACCTGAACAGCCAACATGGCCTCCCTGATTTACAGAACCCGACTCAGGACACTAATACACATTTTGCTCCTCAGCCTGAGCCCCAACGTCCGATCAGCCACCTACATAGCTGGCCCGAGAGTCAGCAGATCAGACCTTCCATGCCCCCATAATGCTAACCCTACGTTGGGTTTTCAGGCATCCATACCCAGAGCTCTGCTCTCCAATACTTCCATATGGGGACCTATGAGCCATGCAACAGAATTCCATGTCTCCCCCAAGGTGAAACCATACTTTTGGCAGCTGTGCAACAACCTCAGCAGGAGAAAATTCCAAACCCAGGAGGCCATCCATATATTTGGCAGCCCAGGTGGACGCAAACTCTTGTAAGGTTTGGGCAAATGCCTGGGACTCACCTTAACTTCAGAATCTGGGGAGCTCACCTTAGAATCTGCAGATCGGTCATCCATGCCCTACACCCTAACCATACACTGAGGTTTGGTTTTCAGGATTCCATTCCTTGAGTCCTGAAATGCAATCCCTCCAGATTGGGGACTCTGGATCCACCCCACAGGACTCTCCATGCTCTCTAGCAGGAAACCCTGTGTTATGGAGCTGTGCAAAATACCTAGATCAGGGAAAACATGCATGGCCCATGATACCACCCCATTTTCACACTCCACCCTGGACAATATTATGCAGTCTGACACAACCTGGGTCCCATCCTCCAGTAAGCCACCGGGATAGCTGGCCCCAGAGCCAGCAGTTCAGTCCTGCCATGTCCATAGGCCCAAATCCTAACCCTAGGTTGGCGTTTCAGGCATCTATATGCAGAGCCCTCCACTCAAATCCCTCCATACAGGATTTGAGCCACAAAACAGAACTCCTACTGCCCCCCAAAAGTAAACTTTGCCTTTTTGAGCTATGTAAAACCCTCAGAGTTGGAAGAAAACTGTTTAGGCCCTGAGGCCACGTCCACTTTGCAGGCCACCCTGGACACAAATACCCATGGTGATCCTTCACCTGAGCCCCATTTTCAACACAGCCCAATGTGTAGCTCACCCCAGAGTGAGGATATAAGGACTGCCATGCCACTAGGACCTAAGCCTTATCGTAGGTTGGGTTTTCAGGCATCCAACCCGCAACGCTTCTCTCAAATCCCTCCATCTGAGGGACTCCTGGGATATAAAACAGGACACAACCCATCCCTCAGAATAGAACAAACTCTTTGTAACTGCGTAAAAAGCCCAGAGTGGGACAAAACTCCATGGCCCCATTAGGCCACACCCAAATTTTGCAGATCGCATGGACACAACTCCAGCCTGAGTGACCTCTTGACAATTGCCTTAACCTGAAATCCATGGGAGCTCGCCTCAGCGTCTGTAGATGGGGTCTGCCATGCCCTAGGCCCTATCCCTATCCCTACTATGGCTCTTTAGCTTTCCATCCTCAGAATTCTGGCTCACAAGCCCTCCAGATAGAGAACTCCAGAGCCATACCATGGGCCTCTGCCTACCTCCAGAAGGATGCCACGCTCAATGGAGCTGCACAAAACCCCCAGACTTAGAGAAACCTTCATGGCCAAAAGGCCACAACCTTTGACGGAACCCGACCCTGGATCCTAAAACACATTCTGTCCCTCAGCCTTAGCCCTGACTTCCAGTCAGCCACCCACGTAGTTGGCCCCAGAGTTGGCAGATCGGCCTGCCATACTCCTAGTGCCTGATGCTCACCCTAGGTTGGGTTTTCAGGCATCCATACCCAGACCTCTGCTCTCAAATCTTTCCATATGGGGATCCCCTAGCCATACAAAAGGACTCCTCTCCTGGAGAATGAAAGCATACTCTTTGAAGCTGTACAAAACCCCCAGAGCAGGAGAAAACTCCATGGCCCCAGGAGGCCACCCACACATTCGACAGCCCTAGAGTAACCAAATTCGAGTCTGGTCTGAGTGAATGACTGGAACTTACCCTACCTTCAGAGTCTGGGGAGCTTGCCTCAGAATCTGCAGATCATGGATTCATGCCTAAACCCTAACTATACATCGAGCTTGGATTTTAGAATTTCATTCCTTCATTCCTGGAGTGCAAGGACTCCAGATTGGGGGCTCCAGGGCCTCACCACAGGGCTCTCCATGCTCTCCAGAAGGAAGCCGTGCCTTATGGAGCTGCACAAAACCCCTAGATTGGGGGAAACGTGCACGGCCCACGATGCCAACCCAGTTTCATACTCTACCATGGACACCAATATGAATTCTGACACAATCTGTGTCCCATACTCTAATCAACCACCAGGACAGCTGGCTCCAGAGCCAGCAGACCAGACCTGTCATGCCACTAGGCCCTATTCCTAACCCCAGGTTGGGTTTTCAGGCATCCACAACCAGTGTCCTCCTCTTGAATCCCTCCATACGGGGGACCCCTGAGCGACAAAAAGAACTTCTCCTGTCCCGCAGAAGAAAACTGCTTTTTGAAGCTTGGTAGAACCCTCAGAGTTGGAAGAAAACTGCATAGGCCCTGAAGCCACAACCACTTTTGTAGGCTGCCCTGGGCACAAACACCCATTGTGACCCTTAGCCTGAGCCCCATTTTCAAAAAGGCCAATGGGTAGCTCACCCTAGCGCCGGGATATAAGGACTGACATGCCACTAGGACTTAAACCTTGTTGTAGCTTGGGTTTTCAGGCATCCAAACGTGGAACTCTGCTCTCGAATCCCCCCATGTGGGGGACCCCTGAGTGATAAAACTGGACAACACCTATCCCCAGAATAGACCAAACTCTTTGGAACTGCAAACAAACCCCAGAGCGGAAGAAAACTCCAAGGCCGCATGAGGCCACCCCCTATTTGGTGGATGGCGTGGACACAAACTCTAGCCTTAGTGACCTCCGGACCCTCGCCTTAACTTCGTTTCTCAGGGAGCTCACCTCAGTGCCTGTACATTGGGCCTGCCATGCCGTAGGCCCAAACCCTAGACCTAAATTCCGTTTTCAGACTTATGTCCTCAGAGTCCTTGTCCACAAGCCAGAGTTGGCAGATTGGACCTGATATGCCCCTACGCCCTATCTCTAACCCTATGTTGTGTTTTTAGGCATCCATCCCCAGAGCCCTGCTCGTGAATCCCTCCAAATGGGGTACCCTAGAGCCATACAAGAAGACTCCACCTGTCTCCCAGAATGAAACCTTGCTATTCGGCATTGCAAGAGAAACCTCCATGTCCACAGGAGGCCACCTCAACTTATGGTAGCCCTAGTGGTCACAAATTTTAGTTTGAGCGAATACCTGACATTTGCCCTAAGCTCAGATCCAGAGGAGCTCAACTCAGCATCTGCAGATCGGGTCTGCCATGCCCTAGGACATTTCCCAAATCCTAGCTTTGGTGTTCAGACTTCTTTCCCCAGGGTCCTGGCTAACAAGCCTTCCAGACTGGGGACTCAGGAACCATACCACAGGACTCTCCCTGCCCTCCAGAAGGAAGCTGTGCCCTATGGCATTGTACAAAATCTCCCAGATTAGGAGGAACATGCATGGGCTCTGAAGCCACCCCCATTTAAGAAGCCCTCCCTGGATGTTCATATATATTCTGTCACTCGTCCTGAGACAGAACCTCCACTCTGCCACCCATGTAGCTAGCCCAAGAGCCAGCAGATTAGACCTATCCTGGCCCAGTCCCTAATTCTAAACCTAGCTGTGTTTTCATATATCTGTCCCCAGTGGTCTACTTTGAATTCCACAATATGGGAGATCCCTGAACCAGAAAACAGGACTTCTCCTGACCTCCTAAAGGAATTCCTGTAGTTTGGAGCTGTGTAGAATTCTCAGGGTAAGAGACATCTACATGGCCCAGGCCACCCCCAATTTCAGAGGACTCATAGGACACAAGCCTATTTGTGAACCTCAGCCTGAACTGCGTTTACAACTCAGTCCCCAAGGTAGCTCTCTCCAGAGAAAGCTGATCAGGCATGCCATGCCCTAGGCCCTAATCCTAACCCTAGATTGGGTTCCCTGGAATTCATACCCAGAACCTTGGCTCAATACCTTCTATGTGGGTGACCCCTGAGCCATAATACAGGACTCCTCCTGTCCTGCAGAATAAAACCTTGCTAATTGGAGCTGCACAAAATCACCATGGCTGTAGTAACCTCCATGGGCACATGAGGCCACCCCCATATTTGGCAGAAATCATGGACAGAAAGTCAAGCTTCAGTGAACCCCTGACACTCGCCCTAAATTCACAATCCATGGAGCCTTCCTCAGAGTCTGCAAGTCAGGCCAACCATGGCCTAGTCTTTAACCCTAACCCTATTTTGGGTTTTCAGACTTCTGTCCCAAGAATCCTGGCCCACAAGTACTCCAGATAGAGAACTGAGGAACCACAAAATGTGTCTCAACCTGCCCCCCAGAAGGAAACTGTGCCCTATGGAGCTGAACAAATCCCCAAGATTATGGAAACATGCATGGCCCCTGATGCCACCCCAATTTGGTACGCCACTGTGGACACTAATTCACAGTCTGACATCTGAGTCCCATTCTCCAATCAGCCACCGGGACAGCTGGCCCCAGAGCCAGGAGATGGGATCTGCCATGCCCTTAGGCCCTAATCTTAACCCTAGGTTGGGTTGTCAGTTATCCATACCCAGAACCCTTTTCATGAATCCCTCCTTATGGTGGACACCTGAGCCATAAAACTGGACTCCTGTCCCATAAAATAAATCTTGCTAATTGGAGCTGCACAAAACCCACAGGGTGGTAGTAACCTCCATGGTCATGTGAGGCTTCTCCCATATTTGGCAGAATGTATGGACACAAAGTTCAGCCTGAGCCAACTCCTGCTATACACCCTATATTTACATCACAGGGAGCTTGCCTCAGCGTCTGTAGATCTGCCCAGCCATGCCCTAGGCCCTGACCCTAACACTAGCTTGGGTTTTTAGACATCCGTCCTAAGAGTTCTGGCCCATAAGCCCTCCAAAGTGAGACCTCTGGAAACACAGCACAGTACTCTGCCTGCCCATCAGCAGAAACGGTGCTCTGGTAATCTGTAAACACCCCCAGATTATGAGAATCCTGCACGACCAAGAGGACATCCCAATTTTAGAACCTGGGTCAGGACACTAATACACATTCTGTCCCTCAGCCTGAGCCCTGACCTCCAGCCAGCCAGCCATGTACCTGGCCGCAGGTCAGCAGATCAGACCTGACATGACCCTAGTCCCTAAACCATACCCTAGATTGGGTTTCTAGGAATCCATACCCGGTCCCGGCTCTCATGATCTCTCCATATGGAGGATCCCTGAGCCATAAAACAGGACACCACCTATACCCCAGAATAAACCAAACTACTTGGAACTGTGCAAAAAACACAGAGCTTTTGAGAACTCCATGAACCCATGAGGCTACCCTCAAAATTGATGGTTCTCATGGACACACGCTCCAGCTTGAGTGACCCCCCCCATATTTGCCTTAAACTGAGATCACGGGGAGCTTGCCTCAGCATCTGTAGATTGGGCCTGCCATGCCCTAGGCCCTAACCCTAGCCTTAGCTTGGGATTTCATACTTCTGTCCTCAGAGTTCTTGTCCACAAGCCCTCCAGATAGGGAACACTGGAGTCATGCCACAGGACACTGCCTGCCCTCCTGAAGGAAAATGTACCCTATGGAGCTGCACAAAACCCCCAGATTATGAGACAGCTTCAAGAGACCCCAAGCCACTCCCATTTATGAAAGCCAGCACTGGACACTAACACAATTCTGTCCCTCAACCTGAGTTCTACCTCCGGACAGACACCCATGTAGCTGGCACAAAGGCAGCAGATTGACCTGCCATGCCCCTAGGATCTTATCCTAACCCTAGGTTAGTTTTTCAGGCATCCATACTGAGCCCTGCTCTCCTAATGCCTAGTGGAACCTCCTACCAAATGCCCTGAGGCATTGGGGGTGAGGTTGGCAGCAATGTTTGCAGCGTGTGAAAAAGCATTCCCCTGGGGATTCTGGAAGCCAGAGCCCCGTAGTGTTGGCAGACAGCAAGAGTACATCTTTCTGTATCAGATGTCTCTAGCCAGGGAACTCTGGTAGTGGACTACACTAGAATGTTTGAGCCTGGTTGCAGTGTTCCAAATTCTGATGGGGTCTGCAGTCAAGGAAGTGACTAAACTGCCTGAGATCACCTACCCTATACCACCCTGGATTATCACCTACACAAAGAGTATTCAGGACTGTTGTCTGCCCATCTCCTTTCTGCATGGAAGGCCACATCTGTACATGGTGACACCAACACACACATCTCCACAGGCCCCCAAGGAAGGGCTGAGTGCAGCCAAGGTCCCACCTGGCTTCAGACAGAAATCTCCACTCTTATCTGTTTGTGAACCTGGATAAGCAATTATGTCTGTCCCGGGTGGTCTGCATCTTGTATGTATAATACAGATGATTGTAGCATGGACTTCCTCCACATGTCCACAGGCATGTGTGGAATAATATCTGTGATATTGGAGAAATGGTGTGACATGTAGGAAATACATTCAAACACATTTTCCACCTCTTCTCAATTTCTCCGAGTCTTCTACTCATCAGATCCCATCCTACAGTCCCTAATGGTGTGTGTAAGTGTGTGTGTGCATGCACAGTCACTCCTGTGGGCACATATATGTTCATCAGTGCTCATATCCTGGCGTTCGAGAATGTGCCAGGCCCATTTACAGAGGGGTGGGCCATACTTTCCCAAGAACTTCGGCTTATTGATTTTCAAAGCAAACCCTAAAGAAGAGAATAGAGTTTTGGCCCTTGATGGTCAGAATCCTCCCTTACCACTAGAGACTTCACACCCTGTGCTGAGAGCTATTAAATCCTTTCCAACAGGTGTGATGTGGGTAGGGGTCCACTCAGGGGGTTGCCATGACCTGGGATCCCCTTCAGACAAGAACTTGCTGGAATGCCTCCTGTCTATGATATCAATGCCCTCCCTTACCCTGAAACCATCTCCATTTCTGTAGCCCCTGCTTTCAACACAACTTTTTCCTGAGCCCTGCAGTGAGTTCTAGGTGCATCCAGGGCCCCAACATTGAGGACACTCAAAGTGAGCTGGGTTCATGCCTGGTTCCGCCTTCTTAACAGTCTATGATTCTGTGTAAGGCACTAACCATGCAGCAGTCTTCACCTTCTCCTCCCAGTAGTTCTCTGAAATCTCATATCCTGTTTAATCATCTTTGTGTAACCCTGTCCTTTGGAATGTGATTTGGACTGAATGATTCCTTCCATTCCACAGAATATGGTCACATGACACAAAAGCCCCATCTGAGATTTAGCTCTAAAAGTTCATTGCCCATCCCCGTGCTGCCTCTGACCCGTGTTCTCTCTCATATCCTCACCCTGGAGTACAAACCCCTATGCTGAACTTTATTGCACACACATAGGCCCAGGACATAGCAAGGGGGACCAACAACAATCAGAAGAACTCAGGCCTTTTGAGATGGACTGAATCCTGCCAAAACCCCTATGTGATCTCAGATTCTCAGTGAAGCAGGTCCTTATTAATGTTATCAAAGCCCCAAAGTACTGTGGGGCTCTGGCAGGAGACCCTAGGTAAGCACTCCTGGATTCCTGTACTTAAAGACTCCTCAAATGTGAGATAGTGTTTATTAGGTAGGACACTTAATTTTGGATAATGTGGTCACACAGCACTAGGATCAGGGCACTGATAGTGTCCACTTGCCCCAGACTGTGGCCTTCCTCCCTTTCCTCTGCTCCTCCCTTCAGCATCCCAGTTAGAAAGCATCCTTTCTAACCCCCACTTTGAGAACATCATATTCTGCTTCTGATCCTCTCCACCATGGTACCCTATGAATATCTAAATAGCTAAATACAGTGTGATTTGTGCAGGGCTGCCCTATTCTTTTCCTACCACAGGAATTCTCAATGTCATCTCAATATTGCCTTGTCCGATCCCGCCCCTGGTGGAGTTCAGGACCCATTTTAGTCCCTTACACTTGTCTCAAGTAGCAAATGCTCTTTTCATTCACCTTTTCAGCTTATATTTGTGCATCTGCCCCTCTAAACCATGAGCTCTTAGAGGGAAAAATTGTTTGCCTGATAAGGTGTGGCACCACCTGAGTGCTCAGGGCCCAGTGGCTGAATGAACAGGAGAGAGGATCCAATCCACCACCGACCAGTTCTTTTGTCCAAGCTCAATTGATTTGGGTCATGTGTAAGTCCTGTTGTTTCTTTTATTTCCTACATCAACGCTGTGTTCCATGTGGGGCTCAAACTCATGACCCTGAGATCAAATACCTTGTGTCCTACTGACTGAGGAAGCCAGGTGCTTCTTTGGTCATCCTCTCTAGGTTCTAGGCTGATAACTATCAAAGTTTACTTGCTGATTTCAAAGTTATATTTCCTTATGCTGAATTACCAAAAAACTCCTCCAATTATGGAGGCATATTCCCATAGTTTTGCTCACATGAGAGTGCTGAGTGCATCTTCAGATTGGTGACTGAACTCCTTCATCTGGTCTTTCAGGAGGCCAGAGTCCATCCAGCATGGGCCTCGGCATTCCCTTGATTGTCAAGCACTCTGACATCATCAGTACAAGGGGAATGTCTCTGAATTAAAGTGGTCAAGTGGTGAAACTTGTAGGAATCAGACAGAAAGAAACAGATTTGTGGCAGAGATGTACTTATCACTTGAATAATGAGAGTCAAATAATTGGAAATGGCTCAGTTGTTCAACGATGGGTCTTTGAGTACTGTCACTGAGAATGCCCAAGAGGACAGCAGCAAAAGTGCCTGTCCACTGTGGGGATATTAGGTAGAAGAAGAGCCCAATCTGAAAACTCTCACTACCTTCTCCCCCCAGCATAACACACACACACACACTCACACACAACCCAGAGGGAAAATCATTGGAATTGGAAAAAAATCCATTACGGGCGATTATTTCTTAGAGAAGGAACTTGTCTTCTTTTTGTCATATTTAAGTCATTATTTTACTACATAAACACATTCTGGCTTAAACTAAAGAGCTATTTAGTCTATTACTTGACTTGTTATTAATAAATGGGAATATTTAAGATGCTATTTTAATATTTTTTAATAAATTCCCCACTAGAATAATTTAAATATGGCCTATGCAGGATAATGAAAGAATTTAAAGCTATCTCATGGATCCAGATTTCCCACCATTTCTGCCATTCAAGATATCCTTATGAAAGGGAACACTACCCCAGATAATGAGAGTAGCTTATTCTGGGGTTTCCCACGATGATAGTTCTTTCAGGAACATTCGTTTGTAATGAAATGTTACTTTTGTAAAACAATGAAAAAAGTACGTATCTTTCTTGTATTCTGTAGCCAGACAGAGAAGGCTATACTGTAGGATTCAAGTCACATGAAAATCCCAGATGAGGTATAGTACCAGAGGCAGAGAGAAGTGCAGAGGTTGCAGGGACTGGGGCATGGTAATGAGCAGTGAGTGATAAGTAGCCCAAGTTTCTCTGTGATGCAAATGTTCTACAAGTAATTAGTTGTGCAACACTCTTAAAGTACTTAAAGTCACCTCAATATACCATTGAAAAGGATCAGAGTAAACTTTTAAGTAAACTCTAATAATACTTTATTTAATGAACAAAATCTATTCAGCCATTTTACAAGTGTATACAAAACACAGAAATTACAAAGAGGGCAAGGAACCCCATCATTGGGGTTCCAGCCAGCATGAGCTGCTGCTTGTGGGCTGAGTCTGGTTATTCCACTGAGACAAGTGCTGACTCGAGCCCCTCAGGAACCAAAAAGGAGCATGGGCAGAACCCTGCTGGACCTTTGGGTC
>NW_019154210.1:73183-81996 GCF_002288905.1 Enhydra lutris kenyoni | reverse complement strand
TTTTCAGAGTCCACAGTCTCTCATGGTTCTTCTCCCCCTCCAATTTCCCCCAACTCCCTTCTCCTTTCCATCTCCCCATGTCCTCCGTGTTATTCCTTATGTTCCACAAATTAGTGAAACCATATGACAATTGACTATCTCTGCTTGACTTATTTCACTCAGCATAGTCTCTTCCAGTCCCATTCACATTGATACAAAAGTTGGGTATTCATCCTTTCTGATAGAGTCATAATATTCCGTAGTGTATATGGACCATATCTTCCTTTCCCATTAGTCCATTGAAGGGCATTTTGGCTCTTTCCACAGTTTGGCGACTGTGGCCATTGCTTCTATGAATATTGGGGTACGGGTGGTCCTCTTTTCACTACATCTGTATCTCTGGAGTAAATACCCAGTAGTGCAATCACAAGGTCATAAGGAAGCTCTATTTGACATTGTTTTAAATATGACTCATCCCTGAAAATTTTTTGGAACAGTGTCAAGTTGCAAAATTAAAATACATATTTACCTTTATCTATATCCATCTACATATAGATATAGATATATAAATAATTTATTTATTTGGCAGAGAGAGATTTCCGTAGAGGGAATATGAGCTGGAGTGGGAGAGGGAGAAACAGGCTTCCCACTGAGCAGGGAGTCCGATGTGGGGCTTGATCCCAGGTCCCTGGGATCATGGCCTGAGCCAAAGGCAGACACTTAATGACTGAGCCACTCAGATGTCCTTAATAATATTTTAAAGTGATATTATTCAAGTATGTTTTACGAAGTGATTGACCTCCATATGCTCTGAAAGAAGATATTTAATATTTCATTTTGACTAAAATCTGAGAACCAATTCGAATCACTCTGGGTTCTCAGTGTTTTGTCTCCTAGATCCTCTGTAGTAAAAGGGCAATCTAGAAAAAAAGCTACAATGGAAAGTCTTCTCACAAATATTCTACTACTGTCCTTGTAAATACACTCTTTTTCTGCTGAATTAAATCTGATGTAACTTTCAGTAGAGTAGAAATCTAGGAAGTTTATTTTGATAAAGGTGATAAATGAGGTAATTTTTGTCAATAAGAGAATTTAGGTCAAAGTTGTTTTGCTTTAAATCTCATAAAGATATAAAATAACATCATTATTACATTTAAAATAAAATGTATTTTTTCACTCTTCATATATTATTAAGATTCCTATAAGTAAATAAATGATTATTTTTTTAAAATTTATTTTAATTTTTTCTGAGTAGCAAGTTTAATTATTTATGCACCATACTCAGAGCTCCATGCAATACATGCCCTCCTTAATACTCACCAACAGGTTCACCTAGCCCCCATCCCTGCCCCTCCAAAATCCTGTTTGTTTCTCAGAGCCACAATCTCTCATGCTTCATCTCCTCTTACAATTTCCCCCAATTCACTTTTCCTTTCCTTCTACTAATGTCCTCCATGTAATTACCTATGCACCACAAGTAAGTGAAACCATATAATAATTGACTCTCTCTGACTGACTTATTTCTCTCAGCATAATCTCCTCCAGTCCTCCACATTGATAGAAAAGTTAGGTATTCATCCCTTCTGATGGCTGCATAATATTCCATTGTATATATGGACCATATCTTCTTTATCCATTGTCTGTCAAAGGGCTTCTTGGCTCTTTCCACAGTTTGGTGACTGTGGCCATGTTTCTATGAATATTGGTGTACAGATGTCCCTTCTGTTCACTACATCTGTATCGTTGCGGTAAATACCCAGCTGTGCAATTGCAGGGTCATAGGGAAGCTCTGTTTTTAATTTCTTAAGGAATCTCCACACTGTTTTCCAAGGCGGCTGCAACAGCTTGCATTCCCACCAACAGTGTAAAAGGATTCCCCTGTCTCCACATCCTCTTCAACAGACGTTGTTTCCTGTCTTGTTAATTTTGGCCATTCTAACTGTTGTGAGGTGGTATCTCAATGTGGTTTTGATTTGAATCACCCTGATGGCTAGTGATGATGAAGATTTTTCATGTGTCTGATAGCCATTTGTATGTCTTCATTGAAGAAGTGTCTGTTCATGTCTTCTGCCCATTTTTTGACATGATTATCAGTTTTGTGTGTGTTGCGTTTGAGAAGTTCTTTATAGATCCTGGATATCAGCCCTTTGTAGTGTCATTTGTGAATATCTTCTCCCATTCTGTGGGTTGCCTCTTTGTTTTTCTGTTTCATTTGCTGTGCAGAAGCTTTTGCTCTTGAGGAAGTACCAAAAGTTCACTTTCACTTTTGTTTCCTTTGCCCTTTGAGACATATCTTGAAAGAAGTTGCTGTGGTCAATGTCAAGTAGGTTACTGCCTACATTCTCCTCTAGGATTCTGATGGATTCCTGCCTCACGTTGAGGTCTTTTATCCATTTCTAGATTATCTTTGTGTATGGTATAAGAGGATGGTCAAGCTTCATTCTTCTATATATAGCTGTCCAATTTTCCCAGCACCATTAATTGAAGAGACTTTTTTTCCACTGTATAGTTTTTCCAGCTGTGTTGAGGATTATTTGACCATAGAGTTTTGGGTCCATATCTGGGCTCTCCCCTCGCTTCCACTTGTCTGTGTGTCAGTTTATGGGCCAGTACCACGCTCTCTTGGTGATCACAGCTTTGTAACAAAACTTGAAACCAGGCAACGTGATGCCCCCAGTTTTTTTTTTTCTTTTTGAAAATTTCCTTCGCAATTCTTTTCTGTTTCCATACAAATTTTAGAATTGTTTGTTCCAGAACTTTGAAGATTCTAGTGGATTTTTGCCCGGGGTCGAATTGAAGTATACATTAATCTGTGCAATAAAGACATTTAACGATGTTATTCTTCCAATCCATGAGCATGGCATGCTTTTACATCTTTTTGTGTCTTTTTCAATTTCTTTCATGAGTGTTCTTTAGGTCCTTAAGTACAGATCCTGTACCTTTTTTGTTCAGTTTATTCCAATGTATTTTGTGGTTCTTGGTTCTATAGTAAATGGAATCAATTCTCTAATTAACTTTTCTATATTTTCATGGATAGTGTATAAGAAAGCAACTGATTTCTGTACATTGATTTTGTATCCTGCCACATTACTGAATTGTTATATAGGTTCTAGTAGTTTGGGAGTGGAGTCTTTGTATCATATCGTCGGTGAATAGAGTTTGACTTCTTCTTCCACAAACTGAGTACATTTTATTTCTTTTTTGTTGTCTGATGGCTGTTTCTAGGACTTCTAGTACTATGTTGGATAACAGTGGCGAGACTGGTCATCCTTCTCATGTTTCTGATCTCAAAGGGAAGACTGTTAAATTTTCCCCATGGAGAATCATATTCACTGTGGGCTTTTCATTAATAGATTGATGAATTTGAGGAATATTCCCTCTATCCCTTTACTTTGAAGTGTTTTAATCATGATCTGAGGCTGTATTTTTATAAATGCTTTTTCTGCATCAATTGAGAGGACCATGTGGTTCTCTCTTCTCTTATTGATTTTTTTTCACATTGATTGATTTGTGAATATTGAACCACTCTTGCCTGCCAGAGATCAATCCTACCGGGTCATGGAGAATAATCTTTTTAATGTACTATTGGATCCTATTAGCTAGGATCTTGTTGAGAACTTGGTGTCCATATTCATCAGAAATATTGGTCTGAAATTCTTCTTTTTGATGAGATCTTTGCCCGGTTTGAAGACCAGGGTAGTGCTGGCTTCATAGAAAGAGACTGGAAGTTTTCATTTTCTTTCTATTTATCTCTTTTTCTATTTATTTCCATTCTGTTTTCTATTTATCTAAAGAACCACTTAAGCATTGGCAATGGGTCATCACTGTGAAAGCTCCTACAAATGCTAGTATGGCAAATTTTTAACTCATGATGACTGTACCTCTCCAAAGACCAGTTCTACACGTAATGCCCAGAGGTCAAAACAAGCATTATTAATAATGGGCATCCACTTGGACCCCGTGCCTTCTCTTGAGGGAAGCATTGTGCTGCTTAGGCCTCAGGAGTTTGTTGTACACTAAGTGATACCTCAATAAGCCTGGGGAGAAATGTCACCACAACTGGAAAACATGTTCACAGGGCTGTAAATTAAAAGAAAAAAAAACATACTTCAGAATCTCTCTTATGAGTCAGTAGTAACTTCATCTAACGATAAACCTCACCTCTCAGGAAGCATTAGATTTCTCTCATGGCATTTGATCAAGCATAAGGAAAGAAAAGGCACCATCATGATCTTTTTGTGTATGTGTGGGAACAGAGACTTGAAGACTACATAGGCACATGGCCAGTATATGAGAAATGGGGCACTAAAGTTTTGGTGCCTTGCTTACAAAGCAGCCACACTTTCTCTCACATCTTCACTGCCTGGAAGGGACTGTAAATTTCTGCTCTGACTTTGGCATCAACAGTGACTTTAATCCTTGCTCTGGAGCCTCCTGTGGGTGGCACATGCCAAGTGAAAGACACCAGGCCCAGTCCATGCTCAGCATTCAAGCACTTTTAGAATCCAATGGGTATTTCCCACCCTGATGCTTCACTGTTTCTCTTTCCCTCACTCCCAAACTCTTTTGATTACAGGCAGTTTCAGTGTTAATCCTCCCACAGTCTTCAAAGTCTGGAGTTCTGGAGCAGTGCTCCTTGCTGTGGCAGTCAGGCCCTAGGGCAGTTACATCTCACACCCACGTGTGGAAGAAGTTGAGGAAAATTCACTCCAAACTTCCCTTATTGGGATCTAACATTTCACCTCACACAATGTTGCCAAACGTGGAAATGCAGCCCCCTTGTGGGTAATCTGTCTTCTTCACCTAGCCAGCCATGGTTTCTGTGTGATTACCAGAAGATAATCTCCTACAAAAAAAAAAAAAAAATGTTCTTCAGCGATTGACCATTAAGATGGGCACCTGGCTTTCTTCCAAAGAGGTAGAAAGAATAGGCTATGTGTTGCAAGTTGGAGGCAGAAAAGCTCAGCGATATAAGAAGAAAAGGACCACTTAGTGTTCTGTTCAAATTGACCACTTAAAATAACCTCTTGCTGTGTTATGTAGACCTTTTGAAGGAAACAAACTTAAGTCATCATTTTGGATAAATATAAATATTAAATGAGACAACTTATGGATTGACTTTTCCTTTTTGGTCATGTTTATATATGAAATATGTTGCATTTGAATGGATTTTTCTTGCCCTGTCAGCATCAACGTTTCCCTCCACAAAACAAAATCTGAGATAGCTGGATTGATATATGTCACTTATTAACTCCAGAAACTCCTAGACATCCATAAACTCCTGATTATTGTTCCCATGCCATCAACAGGGAGGCTCTAAGGATCACGAGCAGTACCTGGTGGATTCCATGGGTGAATGCAGCACTCACAGCTGAGGGCTGGACCTTATGAAGAAAATATTTCTGAGGGAAGAAGGAAGACACAAGGCACATCAGACCGTGGGATAGATGAAGGGTCTAAAGTTTCAAGATCAGAAGACTTGGTAGATTATCCTCACTTCCAGATACTGCTGAGCTGGGAAGGAAATATCTGCATGAGTAGGAGAAGACTTAAAGCCAGCAAGATTCTGGTGATCATGTGCATGTGACTTAACCTGTTCTCACCTGCTGGTGAGAGTCTCGACTGTTTGAGGGTCAAGAGTGGAAGGAATTTGCACAGAACACCTGATGGCTCGTTGGATACAGTGGGAGTACAATGGCTGATCAGCAAGTATATGGTACTTATGTGAGCATTCTAAATAGTTAGTAGGTTTCTGTGACCCAGGCATGTTTGTAGGGGGCAGCTCAGGAGATAGATTTGGGCCCAGTGCTGACTCAGCAAGCCCTGGGTCAGACAAACCACAAGCTATGTCAAGTCCCCAGGGGATGGTAGACTGGGCCTTGAGAGATTGGGGAAGACAGAGCTGTGGGTATAAGGGGAATAGACTGAGAGCTAACTTCTCAGGATTTTTGTAGATCTCTGGAGGGCCACTGACTTGAGACCCTAAACCTTAGCTTGGTGGCCAGGACCCTTCACAGTCTACTTCAAAGGAGCAGAGACTCTCAGTGCTGGAATGAAACAGTGGGGCACATCAAACTGTATACCTTCATTTTTAAAATTTTTTTTTTAGATTTTATTTATTTATTTGACAGAGAGAAGGACACACAGAGAGAGAGCACAAGCAGGTGGAGTGGGAGAGGGAGAAGCAGACTCTCCACTGATCAGGGAGCCCAATGTGGGGTTCAATCCCAGGACCCTGGTATCATGACCTGAGCCATAGGCAGATGCTTAATGACTGAGCCACCCAGACACCCCATACACCTTTATTGTAGAAGAGAGAAGACTTGTCTTCATTCTAATACATAAGAGGAGAATTGTTGGATCATATGGTTGTTATTTATCCATTTTTAAGTACTCTCTACCCCCAATGTGAGGCTCAACCTCATGACTCCTATACCAAGAGTCACTCACTCTTCTGATTGTGTCAGCTGGGTGCCCCATGTTGAATTTTTTTGAGAAAACTTGACACCGTTTTCCATAGTGGTGGCACCCATCTACAGTCCACCAACAGAGCCCATTTACAGTCCCACCAATAGAGCATAGCTCCCTTTCCTCCACATTTTGGCAAAAATTCTTCTTTGGACTTTTGGATACTAGTCATTCTGACAGGTGACATCATTTTGGGATCTGATTTGCATTTCCCTGGTGATAAGTGGTGGTGAACATCTCTTCATGTATTTGTTGGACCTCTCTGTGTTTTCTTTGAAAAAATACCTAGTCTGAACTCTGCTCATCTTGTAACAGCTATCTGTTTTTGTGTTATTGAGTTGTATGAGTTCTTCAATATTTTGTGTGTGAGACATTTATCAGTTAGGTAGTTTGCAAATATTTTCTCATCTTCAGTATGTTGTCTTTTCAATGTGTTGATGACTGGGGATTTCCTTTGATGTACAGAAGGCTTTTAGTTTAATGCAGTCCCAGTTGTTTTTCATTGTAGCTTTTGCTTCTGATGTCAAATCCAGAAATCAGTGTCAACAAGGAGTTCAGGAAACCTTCTTCCAAAAAAAAGTTGTGTTAAGGGGATGAATGACTAGATATCTTCTGACCCCTCTGTGCTGTATAGTTTTAATAGGTTCTTGCCTGGTTCAGTCTGCACAGCATCTGACTCTAGATCTCAGAATCTATAGTTCAAATTTTGGTCATGGAGCTTATTATAAAAAGGCAGGCGTGTTAATAACATTCTGCCCAATTTCCAGCTAGGTATTTTATGGGTGTAGCTGTTTTGTTGAAGTCCTTGCCACATTGTGACTTTGTTGTTGTGGATAGAGTGGAATAGACATTAAGTTGCATTGCTTTACTTGAGGTTGCCCAGTGTTTCCAAAGCACTTATCATGGAGACTGTTGCTTCCCAATTTTATATTCTTGGAGTTTTTGTTGGAAATCAATTGACTACACATTTGTGGGTTTTTTCCTGGGTTTTCTACTCTGTTCCATTGATATATGTGTCTGTCTGCATGTCAATACCACATGATTTTCATTTCTATAACTTTGTAATACACTTTGAATTCAGAAAGCATGATGCCTCCAGGTTTGTTTCTTCTCCAGATGGCTTTGGCTATCCAGGGACTTTTGTGGTAGTATTCACTCTGTAGATTACTGGTTTTATTTCTAAAAATGGCAATAGGTCTTGACGGGGTTTGCACTGAATATTTAGATTGCTTTATGTAGTTTGGACCTTTGGGTTACATATATTCTAGGGTTCTATTAGCATGAAATGTCTCCAGACTTAACTCTGTCTTCTTCAAATTCTTTCATTAATGATTTAAGTTTTCAGTACACAGATCTTCCACCTCCATGGGAAAATAATTCCTGTGTATTTTGTTCTTTTTTAGTGATTATAAATTAAAAATAATTGTATTAATTTCTGTCCTTGATAGCATGTTATTCATGTATAGAGATGAAACTAATTTTTGTACATAGAATCTGTGTCCTTAAGTTTAGGACTTAATCCATCTGTTTGTTCTACAAGAATTTTTGTAGTGTCATTAAGAGTTCAATATATGGGGGAGGAGTCAAGATGACAGAGAAGTAGCAGGCTGAGACTACTACAGGTAGCAGGAGATCATCTAGATAGCTTATCTAAAGATTGCAAACACCTACAAATCCAACGGGAGATCAAAGAGAAGAAGAACAGCAATTCTAGAAACAGAAAATCGACCACTTTCTGAATGGTAGGACTGGTGGAGAAGTGAATCCAAAGCGACGGGAAGATAGACCATGGGGGGAAGGGCCGGCTCCCGGCAAGCGGCGGAGCAACGGACAACAAAATCAGGACTTTTAAAAGTCTGTTCCACTGAGGGACATTGCTCCAGAGGCTTAACTGTGGTGAAGCCCACATGGGGTCAGCGTGGCCTCAGGTCCCCCAGGGTCACAGAAGGATCGGGGGTGTCTGAGTGTCACAGAGCTTACAGGTATTAGAACGGGGAAGCCGGCTACAGAGACAGAGCTGAGGAGTGAGCTCTAAACTTGGGGTTACCTTGAACTGGTCGCAGGCTCAGTCAGCTCGGAACGTGGCCGGAGGCCAGGGTGATGGGAGTAATTGGGCGCTGTTCTCTGAGGGCACACTGAGGAGTGGGGCCCTGGGCTCTCGGCTCCTCTGGGCCAGAGACTGGGAGGCGCCATCTTAATTCCCATCCTCCAGAACTCTACGGAAAGCGCTCAGGGAACAAAAGCTCCTGAAAGCAAACCCAAGTGGATTACTCAGCCTGGCCCCTAGTAAGGGCGGTGCAACTCCGCCAGGGGCAAAGACACTTGAGAATCACTACAACAGGCCCCTCCCCCAGAAGATCAACAAG
>NW_019154210.1:40297-70183 GCF_002288905.1 Enhydra lutris kenyoni | reverse complement strand
TTTTCTTTTACTGATTTCTTCCAACCAAATATCCAGAGCTTTGTTGTGGACCAGTTATTTTCCATACTATCCCACCGTACACTATGTGCCTCTTGGGAAGCATCCACCATTCTCCCTACTTTCTATCCTGGAACTCAGGGCCAGACTCAGCTACTCAGAAAATATTTTTCAAAATAGTGCATTTGGGAAAAAGCCCATTTTCCACAGATTTTCTAGAGGACACACTCCAAAACATTGACTTTTATGGAACTGTTTTGATCTCTCTGTGAATCCTTGAAGATGCCCAACATCCACTGGCTTGTTTTGCAGACAGTTCAGGGAACTCCTGCAATGTCACCTATGGCCACCAGAGGAGGGTGTGTACTCTTAACAAGGACATTGCTCCACCCCTGCAGAAGATATAAGTTAACTTCCTTTTGGATTTCCTTTATAATCTCAGCGAATTTCTTCAAGGATAGAATAAATATTATTCTACAGATTCTTGCGGATCTATTGACAAGTCCCTACAAGTGACAACCTAAGATACTACAGTGACTAACGTGCATCCATTCTTGCACATAACAATACATAAAATTATAAATGACTGAATGAAGGCCCATGGACATTCCCCTCAGAGGAGACAGAAAATGAACCCCAAATGGGTTAGAGATCTAAATTGAAGAGCCAAAACTATAAACCTCGGAGAAGAAAGCCTAAGAAGAAATCTTCTCTGACTTTGGCTTTGGCATCATTTTCCTAAGGACGACACCAGAATCAACAAGTGGAAGAACAGGTGCATGGGTAAATTGGTCACTGACACGGATGCCTTTCCTCTGGACTGCACACATGCTCCCAGGCACCAGGCAGGAACAGTACAAGTCATTTCTTTCTACATCCCACTTAACATTACCCATTACATTCTCCAATTTAAGGATGGGGTCTGTAGCTTCAGAGCCGTGCTTGTGGTCACCCAGCTACAAAGAGGGGCCTGAACTGTCTATCTGCCATTGGCCTCTTTGTTCCATGGATATGGCTCGCCCCTGGAGCTCAGAGGTTCACAAAGCTCCACATCCAACCCCGAGGCCTGAAAACCTCACTGAATTCAAGGGGCAGTGCTGCCACCTCTGACTTGGGCTTGTCCTGGGTCTGTTGTCTGACGATGTTATGGCTTGGCACTGAGGAATCTTCCAGGACCAGCCAGTCTTTGTCTGGGTAGGAGGAGGTTTCTCCCTGGGTACAAAGGTTCATATAATCTCAGAGTTGAGAAGTCTCTTGTGCAGCAACGGGATGCAACCTTCTTGTGAGGTTGGGCCCACAATGATGACAAGCCCTGGGTTCAAATCCTGCCTGACTCAATGTGGATCATGGAAAGGTGCAGTTACTTAAAGCCTTGGTTTCCTTCTTCATCAAACAGGGGCAGCATTTCTACCTTCCAACATGGAATTGTTAGGGGGGTTGACTGATGTAGTTCATGACCTAAAAAGATACTCAGTAATCCTTAGCTTTGCCTGCTAAAATTAGCTCACAGGGAGAACATTCCTGTCATGGGCTCTGGGTCTCTGCCTTACTGCGTTTCTTCAGCCTGCCAATCCAGGCTCCCCTGATTCAGTTGTCCTTCCAGAAAGCCTTCATCCTTTCCAGTACGGGATCCCACAACACTGGGGCCCATCCATCAGATACAGGCTAGCCCTGGGCAGGATGTCACCCAGAGCTTTTGTTCTGAACATGGAAAATCCTCAGTGTGGAGACTGGCAGGCTGGAGCCCCCGGAACTGTCACCTGTTTCTGGAACAAATACTGGGGTGCCTTTTGATGGGGCTCTTTCTCCCCAAAGCATGGAAATCAGCTGCCCACAGTTCCATTAGCCTGTCCCACTTTTCCCCCACCATGTAATCATAGGTCAAAGAATCTTAGGCCTCCTTGGCTGCCTGGGTCCCACTGCCTTTCCGAGGTCGAAGTTGAAAGTATTTTATGGATGTCATTTTGGTTTTTGATGGACCTATTGGTAAGAGGAACCTGGCCACTCCCTATAAGCCAACTGAGGCCTGTGCCACTGACCAATATGGCAGCACCTGGCCCATGGCAGCCCTTCCCCTAGTGCTCAGAGTTCTCCTTTCTCACTGAGTCCCACTCACTGGTGTTTCTCTCTCTTCCTGCAGGGAGAGTCCCAAATGTCCTCTCTCTGAGGATATCTTCTGTGCCTGGTTATCTCCATGTTATGGCAGAAAAGACAGAATTAATGACGATGGCCTCTAAAAGCGTGTCAGATCAACTGGACTCCCCCTTACCTGACTTGGAGGAGGAGAGGGGTCTCAGCAGGAAGCACAGTCCCCTCTCACAGACAAGCTTAACTTGAGGGATACCAAGTTTGGGGTTGGCAGGGTCAGGGGGTCACAGCTAGAGCATCCTGAGGGGTGTGGATGAGTGGATGAGCTATGTCCAGTGTCAAGGCCCCTGGTTGAGGCTCTGTCCACCATGCAGCTTCCATGAGCAGTCAATGTGCTTTGTAAAGGACTGTCTTGCTCACACAAGTACAAGAGGTTCTTGCTGTTGCCACTAAAACTACATCTGGATGAACACTTGTCTGTAACCCACTGACCAGCACTGTCTTTAGAGGTTCTTCCCTGAGAGGATGGGGTTCAGCCAGGAAGTACAGGGAGCAAGCTGAGAGGATTGGCCCGACCTACAACCCTCTGCTGACATGGAGCCTGGACTGTTGCTCTAGTTAGCATCTGGGTTAAGGAGCACGAGGGGCTGGGGTGGCTGGAGAGTGTCATGAGACAGGGCATGGGTGAGGTGTGTTCCAGGACACAAGGCAGGGAAGCTTGTGGGAGAGGACATATGAGAGAGGTTTGTGGGCAGGCTCTTCCATTCTCTATGGTCACCCCAAATACCCTGATGGTATCACTGGTGGCTTCTCCTCCTCATGATTTCAGGTCTCATCTATAGAATCTGGGATCCCTCCTTTCCTAAGCAAGACTTCACCTTAATAGTGCATAGAGGAGCCAACAGCCAGTCCCCCAAAAATGTGGTTAATGCGTGTTCTAGTATTGGTGTTTATAGGAATCATTCCTAAAGAAACAGAGATTTATGGCACCGACATACTTATCACTTACATTATGCGAGTCAAATAATTCTGTTGCTCTCTCTCATAACCTTTTAAAAACATTGAAAATACGGGACATGATTAAGAAATAAATATACAATCAAAAGAGACTATAAATAAAATGTTTCTTACTGTTGTTTCCCAAGGGGATGATGTGTAAGGCCAAACTGATAAAAAACAGAAGCCTATAGTTTTTAAAGAAAATCATTGAAGTTTAAAATATTAAAAGTAGAAATGTACATATGCTTAAAATGTAATCATGTATAAACAAAAGTGTATACAGATTTAACATATAATAAATATTATACCATCATTCTTTAACCTGTAGATATAAGTTAATTAATGTTGTCATGACTTCCAAATATTTTGAGAACAAGAACATTTACATGCCCCTTAATTAGAAAGAACAACTGTGCATGCAATTCAGTTTTTTTGGGAGGTTTTTATATGCTCCTCTCGACGCTCAGATGTGGGTGATGTGTGTCCTTACCTAACTGGGTGTCTCTGGGTCATTTCCCACTGACACATCCGTTGTGAGAGTCTCCTTCTCTCATCAATACACTGAAGATTAATTTCCAAGGAAATGGAGATCAGGCTCCAAGGAAGTTGAGTCTTACCAGGTTTTGTATTTGAAAGTATCTTTACTCCAAGTCCTGGAATAGCTGCATTAAGACATAAGATGGGTAATGAAAGAAGATACAGATCTTCATACCCTTCTCTGGGCTGTGAGAAAGAACAGTGAAGTCTCTGAGTTCTGCTCTGGAAGCCCATTAGGTGGTGAGCTGCTGTGATAGGCAAGGCGTCATGCTGAGCCTTCAGGACCATCCCCTCTCTGAGACCAGGTCGGGTAGGGGCTGGAGACTTGGGCTGATTCTCTCCTCAGTAACATTAACAGTGCTGACAGCAGCAAGAGTAGTCAACTCCTGATGTAAACAGTGGTGGCTAAGGCAACAAGACTTATCTCATTGAAAACAAAATAAAACAAACAAACAACAACAACAACAAAACCCAAAACTTGAATCTCAACATGAAAAACGTTTTCACAGGGAAATGGAAATTTTGTACTGTGTATTCTGGTATGGTGGTGAGGTCCCAGCTAGAAAAGGGAGTCTTGTGAGACCTAGGCAACAGGCATGGGTCCCAAAAAGTCTTGACTGGGGAGGAGGAATATAAAGGTAAACAGCTGACCACCTGCTTTCTGAGGATGTATGGATCCTTACACAGACTGAGCCTTTTCTCTGTACCAAGCACTCTGGTGACTATGTCATGTGTATTACCCATTTAATGCAGTATGCCTGGGACAGCAATTTTATTATCCCCCATGGAAAAGAGAGGCAACAGAAGCTTAGTTTAAGTCCCTGTGGCAGTTGGATCTTCAAACAATACGTAATGTACAGATTTTGTACATTACAATGTACAAATGTACAATGTACAGAGAAGAAGCATACAATGTGTTCAGCTTGTGAAGACCATGGAGTATAGAGGTGACTGCCCCGTCATTGTCTGATGTTAAGCTCTGGATCCAAGATGAGAGTGATCACCAAAATAAGGACTGGGGCCATTTTATCATCACTGAAGAGGGGATTTTGCAACTCTGGGACAAATCCTTCTGTGATTTTAATATAAATAGGGTTTCTGCCTCATTCACTGTCCTTCTCATAGTATTCATTTAGGACTGAATCTCTGTAATAACATTTTTAATTTGTGTCTGTCTAGATTTTTGTTCTTTTATTTCTACAGTGGGGGATTCTCTAGTGTCTTCTATGCCTTTATTAGCCTGTCTAGTATCTTTTGAATCATTGTTTTAAATTCTAGTTCAGATATTTGACTTATATTCATAGCGATTCAATCCCTGGTAATGAATACTACCTCCAGCTCTTTCTTTTCAGGCGAATTTCTCCGTCTCATAATTGTGTTAAGAAAAGAAAAGAAAGGGGCACCTGGGTGGCTCAGTGGGTTAAGCATCTGCCTTTGGCTCAGGTCATGAACTCAGGGTCCTGGGATCGAGCCCCACATTGGGCTATCTGCTTGGTGGAGAGCCTGTTTCCCCCTCTCTTTCTGTCTGCCTCTCTTCCTACTTGTGATCTCTCTCTGCCAAATAAGTTAATAAAATCTTAAAAAAAAAAAGAAGAGAAAAAAGAAAATATAATGAGAGGGATAAAACTAAATAATATGAATTCAAAAAGGAATAGAAATTATTAAAAAAGATGAAAAATAAGAAAAAAACTGAAAAAATATAAATAAATAAATAAATAAATAAATAAATAAATAAATAAATAAATGGCTAAAACATAAAACACAAAGAATGCTACCTAGTGTTTTCCCTAAAAGTTGAAGCTTTGCAGCCCTCTGTGATCAGTAAACTTGACAGGAGTGAGGCCTTTGTGATGGTCTTCTGAGGGAGAGGTCTGTCGCACTGATTCTCACGTGTACTTCAGCTGGTACAAATGCACCCTTTCTAAGAAGAGGCAGACCTCCATGCAACCAACCCCGGGTTCCATTATGTTGCCCTGTATTACTCCCTGAGGGCTTATAGCACAAATTGTTGGGATGAATATGGTTTCACCCTGCTCTCTACCCAGGAGCTGAAAATTTACAACCCAACTCTTCAGTGAGCTCTCACAGGAAAGAATTCCATCAGTCTTATCTCCTTGTTTTCTGTCAGAATTCTGTGTTCACCTGGCCAGTGACAAAGCATTTTTATCTCAGGCACGTGAATGAGTTCCAAATCCAATTTCTATGGATTTCTGTGTCACAGAGTCATGCTGTACCTCCTGGGGGTTGGAGGCCTTGCCATGCTTCTGGTTTTTTTGTTTGTTTGTTTGTTTGCTGTTTGTTTTGTTTTTGGTGGACTCCTCCCAGGAATGTGGTCACCCAACTGTTCTGTGATTTAAAGTTTAGGACTACATAGAGCAAAAAGCAACCAGCACCTAGCCTCACTGTTCTCAGCCAGCTTTCCCCAATTGATATCTGAGGACTCTGAAACATTCAGGTCCCAACTGTTCTTCTTGTGACCCCCAGGATCCTCATACTGCCACACCTGCTTAATGCCACCCTGCTTCACCACATGAACTCCTTTAGTCCGGGGACATCCCCCACAGTAGTAAATTCTTAAAAGTTTCAATTGTGTACTTCTTTGCTGAAAGAACTTTGCAGTAGCCTCCTTAGCCCAGTTTCCTCCCTTCTGCTATATCCACAACTATATCACCCACACAACTTATTCCCACCCATGCCAGTCAAACTCCAAAGCTGCAGCATGCATCACAGTGGGCTGGAGGTAGCTCTTGAAGTAGTTCAGGATCTTGTTCTGGAGCTGTTGCTGGTGCTGTATATTCATGAAGAGAAAGTATTCACACCATGATTGACTTTTCATGTCCTTCTAAATAAAGGAAAGTTTTCCCATCACTCAATGTTTTCTGAGCCCATGAAGCAAACCCTGGGAGTTTTCTCCAGATGACAGGTTATGGGCACAGGGATCTGAGTTTACTCATTATTCCCGGCCTACCACAGTTGGTAGAGACTTGTTCTGTTTGATCGAAGCTGCTCCAGTCCATAAAAACCACCCCTTTTCTTCCTCACCTCAGCATCTCTCTGGTTCTCCTCCCTTTCCAACTGCCCCCTATTTTTGAGTTATTTTCTCTCTAATAAATAAATAAATAAAGCCTAAAATTTTTTAAATAAAAGATTGAGAATAAAGGTGTATATTTAGGCCATTGAAACCTGAGTGGAAACAACCTCCTTTGGGTATTTGTCATCTTTCCCAAGTGCTGATGGTGTCAGAGGTGCATGACATTGCAGGGATTGAGAAGTTCCATGGTGGAGGGACTCTAGATTCCAAAAAGACCATATGGAGGAGCTCCACCTCCAAACTGAAGATCCACTCAGCACTCTCATGTGGGGAAATTTATGGTAATATGTTACCAAAATTTGGGGAGTTATCTGGTAATTCAGCATAACATAATATACCTACAATATGTTGAAATCAGCAAATAAATTTCAATCATTATCAGCCTAGAACCTATGAAAAAATGACCAAGAAGCTCCCGGCTTCCTCAGCTAGTAGGGCATGCGGTACTTGATCTCAGGGTCATGAGTTTGAGCCCAACATGGAACATAGAGTTTCCATAGGGGGGAAAGAAAGGACTTACACATGAAGAAAATCAAATAGGCTTTGGCAATAGAGCTGGTCAATAGTGGGCTGGATCCTCTAGCCTGTTCATTCAGCCACTGGTCCCTGAGAACTCAGATGGTGCCAGTGTTTTTCAGGCAACCATTTTCTCCCTCTAGGAGCTCAGGGTCTAGAAGGGAAGATGGACAAACATGAACCAAAAAGGTGAACAAAATGGGCATTTGCTCCATGAGAAAAGAGCAAGGGATTATAACTGGATCGTGAGCTCCACCAGGTGAGGGGTGTGAGAAGGCAGTGCAGAGGTGACATTGAAATTTCCTGTGGCAGGAAAAGAAGGAGATGGCCCTGCACAAATCAGAGTATATTTAGGCAGAGGGCACCATGGTGCAGAGGATTGGAAACAGAATACGATATTTCTGCAGTGGAGGTTAGAAATGAAGTCATGGTGATGAAGGAAGCTGAAGAGAGGAGCAGGGAGTAAGGGGAGGAAGGCCAAGTCCTGGGGAAGGAGGACAGTATCAGTACCACGCTCCTCGTTCTGTGTGACCACATTACCACACACTCAGTGCCTTAACCACAGACACTGTCTCATAGTCTCAGAGGATCAGGAATCCATGGGTGCTCAGCTGGGGTTTCCTGCCAGAGCCTCTCTGTACTTTGGGGCTGTCGACAACACCAATGCAGGACCTGCTTCTCGGAGAACCTGAGCTCACTTAGGGGTGTTGGCAGGATTCAGTCCACCTCAAAGGTCTGAGTTCTGTCTGTTGTTGGCCCTTATTTGTAGGTAACATGCACATGTCTTAGTCATGATTTAACATAGGGGTTTGTACTCCTGAGTGAAGATCTGAGAGAGATTGCAGGTCAGAGTCAGCATTGGACTTGGCAATGAGCTTTTATACCTGAATCTCAGAAGGGTCTTGTGGGTCATGTTGCCATGTTCTGTGTAATGGTATGAATCACTAAGTCCAGACCACACTCCAGGGGACAGGGTTACAAAAGGTGTGTAAACAGGATATGGGATTTCAGGAAACAACTGAGAGGAGAAAGTGAAGACCTCCGCAGGGTTAGGGCCTTGCCCAGAATTGTAAGAAGGCTGAATCAGGCATAAACCCAGCTTTTTGAGTGCCCTCAAAGTAGGGACACTGGATGCATGTAGCCATTCACTGGAGGGCTCTGGAAAAAAAGTTGTGTTAAAAGAAGTGGCTAAAGACATGGAGATGGTATAAGGGTGAGTGTGAGCCTTGATATCCTAGGTAGGAGGCATTCCAGTAAGTTCTTGTCTGAGGGGCAGCCTAAGTCATGGCAACACACTGAGTGGATCCCTATCCATATCACACCCATTGGAAAGGAGGTAATTGTTCTCAGACAGGATATGCAGTCTCTAGGGGTAAGGGTGAATTCTGCCCTTCAGAGGCCAAGACTCCAATCCCTTCTTTCTTTTAAAATTGGAAAGCATACGATCTTGGGAAGCTATTATTCACCCCTCTGTAGGTAAGGCTGCCATCTTCTGGGACTCCAGAATTTGAGCACTGATGAATACATGTGTACACATATGAGAGAGTGTGCATGTGTACACACACACACACACACACACACACACACACACCAGTAGGGACTGTAGAGTGGGATCTGACCAATAGCAGACCCAGAAATGGTAAGAAGAGGAAGAAAATGTAGTTGGAGCTATTTATTACATGTGACACCATTGCTCCAATATCACAGATATTATGACACATATGCCTATGGACACCTGGAGGAAGTACATTCTAGAATCATCTGTATTGTACAGACAAGATGCAGACCACCCCTGACAGGGATAATGTCTTATTCAGGGACACAAACAGGTAAGATTGGAGAGCTGTTCCTGAAGCCATGTGTTTCTCTAAGCTGTGGTCCTGGCTGCACCCATACCTTCCTTAGGGGCCTGTGAAGAGGGGTGTGTTGGTTTCACTGTGCACATATGTGCCCTACATGCAGAATGTGGATGAGCATATGATAACCCTGAGCCCTGTATGTTTGGTGTCAGTCCAGGACTGGACATAGGTAGGTGATCTCGGGCAGTGAATTTAATTCCTTGACTGCAGACCCCAAAAGAATTTGGAACCCCTGCAAACGGGTTCCCACATTCTAGTGTGGTCTAGCACCTGGGTTACATGGTAACAGATATCCAATACTGAAATATATTATTTTGCTGTTTGCCTACTTCCCGGGACTCTGGAACCCAGAAACCCCAGGGGAATGGCTTTTTCACATGCTGCAGACGTTGGCCCAAACCTCACTCCTAAAGTCTCAGGATATTTGGCATGAGGTTTCATAAGGTAATACAGAACAGCCTATGCCAGGGAAAGAGACCCCTCTGAGCCATCCCATGGCTGCCTCGTCCTCTCCTCTGCAGTTTCTGTCAAAGAGGGATATGTGGGGTTTCATGCCACGGGGATGGAGGGAGTTGCAAGATAGCAGATACCCGGTGATCCCTTTATGTCCACATCAATGTCATGGTGGGCACGGTGGAAAGGATTCCTGAGGTGCATCTTACTCTCTCAGAGCACAACAAAGGCCCTGAAGCTGTGCCACACTTCTCTTCTTGGTGGAGGTGTGTGCATACTGGGGTGTGCTGTGTCTGGAATAGAATGCCCTGGGTCTAAGGACGAGTAAAGGCAGCCAGACAGGGCTCTGAGGCCTCCTTCCTTGTTCCTGGGCACTGTATTTACAGAGCTCCACACAGGAGCAGGAGCTGTATGTTGAGATCTTCTGCTCTACCTCCTTGAAGGATATATGGTGCCCCTCAGTGTCCAGCGCTGGCTCAGGGTGAGTTCAGGTGTTGAGGAAATCCATCCCTTAGGGTCCCAGTGAAGCAGAATGGTACCCATATCCCAGAAGCCAGACTATTACTCCTGTGGGCTCCCTCCTAGAGTTCTGAACCCACACGAATCTGCATCACCATCTCCTTTTCAAACTTGCCCTCATTTCCCTGCCCCTACCTTAGCCAGATGTAGAGTCATTGTCCACGTATTTGTAATATCAGAAAAGAGACTTTAAACCATGTCTCATGACATTCATCTCGAATTATTTTGCACTGTGCTATGTATTTTCCTAACATGTGCTCCCAGGTGTCCCCACTGACCTGACAGTCTTCCTCAGGTTCTTTAAGTCTTACACATGATCATGGGGAGTTGGAAGATATTTACCCAAAGGGACATGTTGCCAATGGTACTATGTCTCTTATTCTGCCTTTTGGTTTTGAATGAACACATCCCTCAGGCCTCCCCATGGTCAGGGTCAGGGGCTTAATTCTGCTGCACAACATTCCAGAAGACCAGTCATTTGTTAAAGCCATTGAGCCCTTCAATGATGCAGGACTTTGATGTGATTCTCTTCTGTTGGTAACTCATAGTGCTGCACAAAACATCCTACATGTCCTAATATTCTGAGCTGTCTCACCTAAGAAAATGTCTCTGTGCTCTCATCTCAAGAATGGAGTATGTTATCAGAAACCACAAGATAGATGCCGTTTGTGCAGGGAAGTGGTATCAATACACATCTCACAATCTGACCTGAGATACTATCAAGGTCAGATATCACTGACTTCAACTCATTGTATGTCTATCAGGGAAAGGTTTTTATTTTTCCTTAAAGACTTATGAACTGATTAGTTGATTGACTGATTTGAGAGAGGTTGGGGGAGTGGAGAGAAGTAGAGGCAGAGACAGTACTCTCAAGCTGATTCTGACCTAAGTATGCAGCCCTACAAGGTGCTCGATCTCAGCACATTGAGATCATGACATGAACAAAAACCATGACACCTAGGATTAAGCCAAGGAACCACTCAGTCACCTTATTTTTTTATGACTGTGGGACCTTTTGTCCCACCTCTTGCCATAAGTCACTGGCATCTTGGGGTTTCTGTCTGTGCTCCAACCCCTAAGCCTCTCAGTGGCTACAGAAATGACTCATGTCTCCTCTGTTTCATATCAGGGTAAATATGGATAACTGATGAAGAGGAGTGAGACCTGTGTGCTATGGATAAACTGGGCCAACCTGCTAAAGAAGCAAATACAACATCTGGTGCCTAATTTCCTAGGAAAGAGACCTCAGCTATGCCTACATGTTCCTGGGCACATATCAAGCCATTGCCACCACCCAAGAAGTGTTGAGCTTCCTTTTTGAAAGGTGAACACCCTGTACCTAACTGCTCTGTTGCATTTGGCTACCACTTGCTGTGAGTCTTGGAAATGTCCCAAACTTCCCAAGCCTCAGTTTGCTCCCCTGACTGGGGCAGAGTCATTTTAGGGACTCAGTCGGGTCTTGATAGGAAAGTGCACCTGGGTGCCTGGGCCTCTGCAAAGTTCTGCTAGAGGACCTGTGGTTGCACTCATTTATCATTGTCCTGCTTGTCATGATAAAGCCTCTGCCTCATCCCTCACTGTCACTATGATCTTGAGTTGGGCTGTTTTGCCATTTGAAAGGGATATCTGAGAATCCATTTGGGGTCCGTGTTTGGGTGAAAGCCGAGCAAGGATCCCTGGATTGCAGAGGCATTCCCAGGCCCACTCAGATATCTGTGATAGGCTGGTTGGGGTCCTTTTATTCATCAAGTATTCAGGAAGCCCCACCAGGTGCAGGTGCTTCTCTAGGACTTGACTGTGATCCCTGCACAGAGCAGACAGCAGCCCAGGTCTTCAGACTGGTCAGAAGTCATACAGTGATAATGGATACAATGACATTTAGCATCCACAGGACATTTCATGTGATGCCCCCTGGACTCCTCTAGATATGGGTGCATTTTCTCCACCTATGATGAAGTTGGCATAGCCCAGGAGCAGGGAAACATATGAGTGAGCTTGGAATGATGCAGGAGGGCCTTCCCTCTCCACCAGAGCAGAAAGGGTACCTTGAGCTGGAGGGACTCTTGGATCCTCATGCCACGCATCTCTGATTCCTTTTAAGGGTGAAGGTCTGAGAGTTTCTTCTATAAAAAGGAAGGGGCCCAGGGAAGCTGTGGGTTTGGGTACTGTGGCAGAGCAGAAGGGAATGGATGACAGCTTTACCCCTAAGAGAGTAATTACCCATCACCAGGCCCTCTCACTCCTGTCTCTACCCCAATCCTGGGACCTAGACCAGAGTCTGTGGAAACCACCAAACTCAGCAATATGTTGGGACCTGGGCACTGTGTGTTCAAAGAGTGCTCAGGAGACCCAGTGAGAGTATAGGGACCAGATATTCCAAACCCTGTGGGAGATTAGTGTTATTAGAAGGAGATCCACACATGGCACCTAGTGAAAGAGGCAGCACATGGGCACAAGAGGTAATGTTTTAAGTATTGGGAGGATCCTGGGAAGGCCTGGCTAGAGACAGAGTCCATTTTCTCCCTCCTTTGTTGGATCTTCAGAGAGCAGTGGCGTGTACAGTGAGGGTGATTAAGAGACCAGACACCACCGCTCTTTGGGCACATGCAGTTGAATTCAAGTGGCAAGTGCACAAGGAGATAGATTACAGAGTGTGTTCAGATCCACCATGTAGGGCAGAAATGGCTCCACCATTCTTCAAGATATCCCACTCATTGAGGCTCTTGCCAGCCTTTTGTCTGTAACCAGGCCTATCTCAGGCAGGATTGCCAGATCACAGGTGGACAAGGAGTAGGACTGGGGATAAATGTCCAAGGACCCAGGTTCCCAAAGGTTTCCCTGGGATATTCATTTGGGAGGGTGCCCTGTCCTCTCATTCGTCTTCCTAGGTGTCTATCCCCAGAGCAATCTCCTCCTTCTTGAACACATGTGTAGAAAAATATCCTGAATATTTTTACAGCCCCTATAATTTCCCAGCATGAAAGTGCTGCTGTCATACATGGGGCTAAATATGCCAGACTAAGACCTGGAGCACCGTGCCCAGCATCTGCGCTCACAGCTGCAACACCTTGATCCCATGTTGCCAGAAGCTGTGGGTGAGAGGGACTGGGGGTGACCGATGTGGTCCTGAGGAGGGGACAGGGTGGGCCACACTGACCAAGCCTCCATAGAGTGCAGTCAGGTGGAGAACAATAAATTTTCTCAGATCACTTACCCCTTGGTCTTCAGACATGGATACTTCACAGGAATTGGTTTTTGGATGCACGCAACATTGACTGGTGGGAAAAGTTTCCTTTATTTATAAAGGACATGGGAATTCAATCATGCTGATGATATTTTCTCTTCATGGATATACAGCACCAGGCCCAGAGCAACAGCATGAACCACATCAGGAATTCACCTTAGCACCCACTGTGGAACACGCTGTGTCTTCGGAGACAAAGCTGGCTCAAAACATCCCTGGTGTTGGATATCCCACGTTAAGAAGAGTGGTAACACCACCTTCCCCGTTGGAGCCAGAGCAGGTGGTGCTCAGGACTCTAATTCACTCTCCTGAGATGGAAGAGCTACGAGCTCCTCTGCCTGACCGGGAGGTCCAGCAGGGTCTAGCCTCTGCTACTGAGGTTTGTGAAGGACTTGAGCCAGCACCTGTCTCAGTGTAACAACTAGCCTCAGCCCCTGTGCAGCAGCTCGTGCTGGCTGGAACCCCAAAGATGGTTTCCCTTCCTCTGTCATTGCTCTCTTTGTAAGTTTTGTGTTTTGTATACACCTGTATAGTGGCTTAATAGATTTTGTTTATTAAATAAAGTAGAATTTGAGTTTACATAAAATTTTACTTTGATCCTTTTCAATGGTATATGGAGGTGCCATTAAGTACTTTAAGAGTGCTGCACAACCATTTACCCAAAGAACATTTCCGTCACAGACAAAAATCTGCCCTCCTTATCACTCACTGCTCCTTCCCTGACCCCAGTCCCAGCAACCACTGCTTTTCTTTCTGTCTGTGGTACTTTACTCTGTCTGAGATTTTCATGTGCCTGGAATCCTACAATATGGCATTCTCTGTCTGGCTACAGAACATAAGAAAGACACAAAAATCTTTTTTTCAATATTTTATTAAAAAACATTTTATTACAAACGAATGTTTCTGAAACAACAATGATCATGGGAAGCCCCAAAATGAGCTACTTTCATTACCTGGAATTGTGTTCCCTTTCATAAGGATACTTTGAGAGGCAGAAGCCAAGGAAATGTCTGGGTCCATGAGACACCTTTAAATTCTTTCATTTTCCTGCATAGGCCACGTTTAAACTATTCTAGAGGGCATGTTTTAAAAATACTAGAATTACATCTTAAATCTTCCCATTTTTTACTTAAAAAGTCACGTAATAAAGTAAATAGTTCTTCAGGTTTAGGCACACTATATTTATGTAGTAAAATAATGATTTAAATATGAATAAAAGAAGACACGTTCCTACTTCCATGAAATAATCGCCTTTAATGAGATGGTGTCCCGTTTCCATGCTTTTCATTCTGGACTTAGTGTGTGCTCATGGACATGCCCGTGTGTGTGCATAAGATGGGCGGAGGGCAGCAGGGAGAGTTTTAGGGTTGGGCTCTTGTTCTACCTGATGTTCCTACAGTGGATAGGCACTGTCACTGCTGTCCCCTTGGACATTCTCAGTGACAGCACTCAAAGCACCATCTGTTGAACAACTGAGCCATTTCCAATTATTTGACTCTCATCATTAAGGTAATAAGTACATCTGTGCCATAAATCTCTATTCATTGTGCCTGATTCCTATAAACACCATTTCTGGAACACACTTTAACCACAATTTTGGAGGACAGGCTCCATGCCTCTCTATCTGAGACCCAGCTCTCTTTATTCAGCACAGCCTTCCTTGGGAAAGGAGGGACCTTGTGTCTATAGATGAGACCTGAAACCATGAGTACAAGCCAGCAGGGAGTCCATTGGTAATGGGAGTGACCACAGAGCAGGGAAGAGCTTTCCCACACCCCCTTCATGTATCCTCCCCCACAAGTATCCCTGCCCATGTCCGGGAACATACATCACCCAGGCCCTGTCTGGTGATACGTTCCAGCCACTCCAACCCCTTGTGCTCCATAACTCAGATTCTAACTTGAGCAACCGTGCACTGCTCCACGCCAGCAAAGGAGTGCATACCAGACCACTCCTATCAGATTGCTCCCTGTCTATCCTGGCTGGACCACATCCTCTGAGGGAAGAACCTCTAAGGACAGTGTAGGTCAGTGACTTACAGACTTGTGTTCATCCAGATATAATTTTAGTGACAACAGCATAAACCACTTGAACCTATGTGAACAAGAGAGGCCCTTAAAAAGCACATTGGCTGCTCATGGACTGCATGATGGAGAGAGCCTCTACCAAGGGTTTTGGCACTGGATATGGCTCCTCCACAGCCCTTAGGTTCCCCTAGCCATGACCTGTACCCGTGCCCCAACCTTAGTATCCCTCAAATTCAGCTTATGTGGGAGAGGATGCTGTGCTTCCTGCTCAAGATACCACGTGAGAATAAGGGGGAGATTGCTCTCCTCCCACAATTTTGGGTAAGGGGTGTCCACTTGATCTGAAGCTGCTGGAGAAGCCATGGTAGTAATCCCTGTCTTCTCTGTCACAAGATGGAGCTAACCAAGCACAGAAGGTACGTCTTCAGAGAAAGGATATCTGGGGCTCTCCCTGCAAGAAGAGAGAGAAACACCAGTGAATGGGGACTCAGTGAGAAAGGAGAGTTCTGAGCACTAGGGGAAGGGCTGTTATGGGCTTGGGCACTGCGCTATTGGTCAGGGGCACAGGCTCTGTGTAGGTTTGTAGGGAGTAGTCAGGCTTCATCCTACCAACAGGTCCATCAAAAACCAAATTTATAAATACTTTCATACTCTGACCATCAAAAGGTTCCGGTATCCTCGCAGGCAAGGAAGCCTAAGATGCTATGTACCAATTATTATATGATAGGGTGAGATAGGAGACAGTCATGATGGAAATGAGGGCAGCTCATTTGCCTGCTCTGGAGGGAAAGAGCTCCATCACAATGCACCTCATCATTTGTTCCAAGAACAGATGACAATTTAGGAAGCTCCAGACTGACAGTCTCCACACTGAGTATTGTCCATTTATAGGACACAAGCTCTGGGTGAGATCCTGACCCAGGTCTGGCATGGGTCTGATGGATGAGGACCAGTGTTGTGGGATCCCAGCTGAGGGACAAGTCACCCATACTGGAAAGGATTTCTGGAAAGACAACTGAGTTAGGGGGAGCTGGGCTTGCTGGGCAGAAGGGACAGAGTAAGGCAGAGGCCCAGAGCCCATGGCAGCAGTGGGCTCACAGTGAGCTAATTTAAGGAGGCAGAGCTGGGGATGACTGCATGTCCTTTGAGAACATATCATGTCAGTCAATCTCTATAGCAATTTCTTCACTGAATGAATAGTGAACAAGCCAATGAATAAATGAGACTATAGAATGGAATAGGGAGAAAGCAAGTGAGAAATAAAGTTATCCTAGAAATGGAGCTGGAACCCTAGGTATTAGGAAGAATGGAAATCTGTACACATAAAAGGTGTAAATCAGATAGATCAATGCAAAGTACTGAAAGTCCCCATGAAAAATAATAGCACCAGCAATCCACATTGTGTGTGTATGTGTGTGTGTGTATATATATATATATGTATATATATATATACATATATATATATATGTATATATATGTATGCATGTATATATATAACATGAAATGGTATGCTTGCCTACATTGTCATTTCTAGTTATTTTTGTGGATATAACTAATGCCATTTCATGTTTATATTGCCATGTCAATGACTTCAATTAACACCTTACTTAGGCTGAACACTTAGCCTTCACATCATTATTAAACATAAAAAGTGAAGAGAATGGTGATTATTTCCTCCCTAGTGTTGGCTATTCTCACTCAGTCTTATTCAGCATATTGTTTTCTTCTCAGAAGACATGTTATACACCTGACCTGCATTAGAAAAGTTAGCAAATGAAATGAGATTTTCTTTAAACCCCTATCAGTGTTGTTTGGAGTATATTTGAAAGCATATCCTTTAATATAGTAATATTACATTCTCCATACTTTTATTACTTTGCACTTGAATCCAGTCTCTGTAGTTCAGACAGAGGCACACAATGAAACAGTATCTCACTATGTATGTGGAGAAGCTCGTTAGTATATAGATACACACACAGACACACACACACACACACACACACACACACGCATAAATATTTTCTATATATTGCCAAGGCATTCATTAGAAAAGCATGGAGGGTAGTAATGAGATCCAGACCCAGATTTAGGTGGAATTAGACCTCAGCTACATATGCATTACTATTTTTAGTGGAGCTCCACTTATAATACATTTATGCAGCCATCGTTAACCACAGATTACCTTCCTATAGAACAACATTCCCAATATTTTTCACTTTCTAAATCATATCTATCTTCATAATCTAACAATGGTTATTGATAATCCATGAGACTGTTCTAGACTAATCCAGAGACATGTCTTTCTTTTCTAAACTTATGGCACTTCTAGTTACTATCAAAATCAATCATTTACAAATGATACCAGGCACCAGGAACGTTCTTGTGATACTGTGGATCTTTCAAATATTATTCTATTTCATTTATTTTGTATAAATTGAAGCTTATTTATTTCCTCCTATGTATATTAGTCTCTCCATACGATCTATGGCTAAAAGCCAACTGTCATGTCATGAGTAATAGTTCTAGAAAGGTGTTTTCTAAATTTTCATGTGGTATTGAACTTTATATTTTATGCTAGGGCTGAAAAGGGAAAAGGAAAGAAAAAAAACATTAATAATGCAGAAAAAGAGACTGAGGCAAGAGAATAAAGGTACGTGGTAGATAAGATTCATATGTCATATAAAGGCAGCACTGAGGAGAGTACGGCATTGAGCTAAGAATGTATGAAGGGGATGGAGGCAGTAATGGGTCTCAGAGAGGCAAGAATTGAGCCTCAGTGAGAATATTCTTAGCAGAGTAATAGGGGCACAAGTGTGCCAAACAGTTCTAGAAGGAAAGCTGGGTTGAATGAATCTCTGCCTCTCAGAAACTATAAGTGATGAAAACATTTAGCTAAACTTTCAATTTGCAGAAACCATTCCATGATTGATTTCTGACTTTTTTCCTCCTCACCTTTTCTCTACTTTATGTTAAGACCATTTGCAAAAAGGGATTATTTTCTACTCAATATAGCATATTTCCTAGACACACTGAGTACTACAGGCTCAGACGTATACAGTAGGATTTTCCTCAAGCAACTTGAAGCTTATGGTTCCAGAGTTATGCCTTAATGATCTATAAGTCTAAAAGTGAACTTCTTGAGATAACTATTTTTAGTCACATGTTATGGACTGAATATTTGTGCCTCTCAAAAATTCATGTTAAAATCCTAATTCCAGTAAGATGGTATTTGGAGTTGTGGCCTTTGGAGATAATTAAGTCACAATGATGGGCCCTCATGTATAGGATTGGTGTCCTTATAGGGAGAGGTCAGAGGGCTAGCTAGCTCTCTTTACACCACATGAGGATACAATGAGCAGTTAGCAATCTGCAGTGTGGAAGAGGACTCTCACCAGAACCTGACCGTGCTGGCACTCTGATATCTGGTCTACAACCTCCAGGATGATACTCATTTCTATTGTTGAGCAGCTATTCAGTTTATGGTATTTTGTTATAGCAGCCCAAGCTGACTAAGACCTTTTCCTTATATTCCCATAAAACTTATCACAATAATTTTCATATGGTAGATTTTCCATTAATGCTGATTAACATATCCTTTCTAATTCCACATGCTTATCATTTATCTGCAATGAATATTCAAAGATCTTTCTCTAAAAGATGCAACCCTGGCCAATTAATAAAAAAATCATTAAACATTCAATCACATCATTAATGTATCTTGAGTGCAATGAAAAGTCAGGTGGGTGGAACAGATAATACCAAAGGATTTGTTTTTGTCATTATTTCACAGTTTTGAACTGTGATGGGATTTGCCTTTGAAAACATTTGTACTTCTCATTTAGGTGAGCTCTGTGTCATGCAGAGAAAGATGAAAAGTGATCTCTGTTTGAATCAGGTATGATGGCTGAGTTCTATTTTTACCATCCACTAATTCCTTTGAGTGATCATATTTGTTCTCTTATTGCACATGTCCTGATGGATTTCAAAGCAAAAGAGCAGGAGGAGATGAAAATACTTGAATCTCACAATAGTCTCAAGTGTTGCTATTGGCAATGAATAGCCTACATTCCATTTCCAAGTCTTACAATATATGAGACATAATTACTCTTTGGGCAAATCTGATGCAGTAGCGATAACCCATATTACACAAGGTTAAGTACCAAGGCAGAAAACAGTTTGTTTACTGTGTATAGAAGCCCATGCAGCCCAGACAAGGAGCATGAAGGGATGAACTAGGAACTCCCTGACTTATGGTTGGTTTCCTGGGGAACGTTTAATGGAGTTACATAGGAAATACCCTGATGGCAATGGCCCTAAAACATGGGAAAGGTCTTTGCCAAGCAAGTAGAGGTTCTTTTTCAGAAGGAGGGTTAAAACTCTTGCTCAGTTTTAATTGAATAAAATAGTATATTCCCATCGAGTGTGCTGGTGATGACCTAGAGCAATCTGTTAAAAGAAAGAAAATCACAGAATATACTACAAAATGTAAAGACTCCCTTAGGAATAAAAGATCAAGTATTAAAGTCTTGCTTTGAGAAAACACATAAAATTATATATTACATCATTTTATTCTATAAAGATATAATGATTCATTTTTGTGTTTTAGACTATTTCACACTTGTTAGGTGATTACTTTATGCAGAGTACTGAATTGCATATTTCCCAATATTATTGTTTATAAATCTCATTGACAGTCAGGAAATATGGACAAATGTCAACTTCATTTTGAAAACAGGAAACTAGACTTTAGAGAAATGAAGTAAACAGTTAAATGAAGTAGTTAACATTAAGTATGTTGAAGGCAAAAAAGGTGTCTATGCACTGAGACCCACCACCTAATTTGTGATCTCTGGCCTGCACAAAGTGATAAGAAGAAAAGAATAATAAGTCTCATTACAGACGAGCTAAGGCTGGATAACAAAAATGTTTAGTGCAGCCAGTCAGCTGGGTCACAATTAAGAGTATGAGATTGGAGGAAAGGAAGTAGATAGTGGTCACCAACCGGGAAGTTTTGTTATGTGGGCCTGACAGGCAGTCAAGAGATGGAAAGAAATCTGTGTATGAAAAGAACATTCATGAACGTATTGTTGGCGAGCTCTGATAGCCTGGAGATGCACTCATTTCTCTTTCAAGGATAAGTTTATAGAAAGAATAAATAATGGTTAAATTAACAGAGATACCAGAATGAGACAAATGAGGCCCCTAGGGTACAAAATTTAAGGAGCCACTCACTTATAGGGTCATGAAAGTTCATGGATGAGGTCTGCAAACCTAGGAGTGAATGTCTCCTAACATCGTGTGCTCTGGATGCATTATTGCCTCACCTGAGTGATGGTTCTGTTGTTTACACTACATCAAAAACAATTAATTTTTATTTTCTCATATGATATGCCTACTTTTCAGTTTCAGAAAGAACAAATCTTAGTGAAAAATAGAAATGAATGAGTAGTAAAAGGAAAAAAAATCTGGACACTAATGGCCCATTTTGTGATGACAAGTTGGCAACCATTTTCTCCAATGAATCATTTTTTATTTCATATTTATAGATTTTCAGTTATACTTCCAAACTCTGATACAATTTCACTTTCTTGCTTTACATACTTATTCATTCCAAGGTATTTATTGAGTTCTTACCTAATGCGTCATTGTGCTAAACGATTGATTACACATTGGTGAATAAAACAGAATAGGTGACTGCCATTTTGGCATTGATAAGTGGGAGAGAAAAACACACTTAATATGTACATAACTAAATTAGTAAGCACTTATCATTGTGGTAAGGACAATTAAAGAAAAAAAACATGATGCAGAAATGACTACTATTATCGGTTCATGTTCAAAAACACAATTGAGGATCACCTCCAAGACCTTTGGCGATACAGGGAGGTTGAGGAGAATTCCTGCCAGAAGTCCTAAGACGCTTGACAAAGTAAATTATATAACATCTTTTCTTTCAATATTAAAGAGAAAATTGAAATAATTCATGCATGCCTTAAAAATAGGAAGATTTTTTTCAAGTATGTAGAATAAAAACAAAACACATTTGGTCATACCACAAAGATAACTACTAACACAGTTATTTCTTTCTTTCTAGTTTTGTCTCATGTCACACTTCAGTAAAATTCTTACTACTTCTTGACTACTCTTCCTCTGCTCTTGTCATTCTTGTTTCTCTTCCTTTTCCTACTCTTCCTTTTGATTCTTACATATTTAGGATTGATATAATTTTAACTTCTGCTCATTTAAAGCTACTTTTGGAGGGGAGCCTAGGTGGCTCAGTTGTTGAGTTTCAGCTCAGGTATTTTTTTTTAACCGTGGGATCCTGCCCATAGTTCGACTCCATGCTCAGTTGGGAGTCTGCTTGAAGATTCTCTGCCTCTGCCCAACAGCCCCCCCACACACACACTCTCTCCCTCTAATGAAAATTATTTAAAAAGAGATGAAAATTAAGAAAAACCTGAAAAAAATAAATAAAAGATTACAAAATTAAAACACAAAGAATGTTAATTAGTGTTTTCCCTAAGCTCTGAAGCTTTCCAGTCCTCTTTTGTCAGTAAACTTGAGAGGAGTGAGTTGTTCATGCTGGTCTTCTACGGAAGGGATCTCTTGCCCTGATCCTCAAGTGGACTACAACTGGTGCAAATGCTGCTCTCCTAAGCATCAGAGACAGGCCTCCTGGTAAGCAGCTCTGAATTCCAGTATGTGATGCTGTTTTACTCCCTGAAGGCTTGCAGCACCAATGGGTGAGATGAATATCACTGCACCATGCCCTCTACCCAGGAGCTCAAAATTTGCACCCCAGCTCTGCAGTAAGCCATCACAGAATAAAAAAAAAAATCCACCAGTCTTAACTCCTCAGTTTCTGTCAGAACTCTGTGTTCATGCTGCCAGTGACAAGGCATTTTCATCTCAGGCACATGACTGAGTTCTAACTCAATTTTTTAAAATATTTTACTTATTTATTTGATGGGAGAAGGTCAGAGAGAGAAGCAGACTCCCCATGGAGCTGGGCACCTGATGTGGGACCTGATCCAGGGACTCTTGGATCATGACCTGTGCTGAAGGCAGTTACTTAAACAACTGAGCCACCCAGCTGGCCCCAATTCCAATTTCTATGGATTCCTGTGGCACAGACACATGCCATACCTACAGGGTGATGGGGGTCTTGCCATCCTTGTTTTTTGCTGGACGCCTCTCAGGAAAGTGGACGCCCAATCATTCTGTGATTCGGAGTATATGGCAACACAGGGCAGAAAGCCAGGACCTAGCTTAGTGGTATTCAGCCATTTTTCTCTAAGTGATGTCTGGGAACTCTGAAGCATTCTGGCCCCACCTGTTCATCTTCTGACCCCTGGGACCATGAGATCACGCTTTCACATCTGGGATTCCACCCCATTTCACCACTTGAACAGTTTTAAGCCACAAATATCCCCCATCGTATTCAACTCCTATGTGTTTCAATCAAGCACTTTATTGTGAATAAAAACGTTGCAGTAGGCTCCTTCAGGTAGGTGCCTCCCCTTTTCTCTATCCACAGTCATATCACTAGCACAACTTATTCCCACCCATGCCACTTGAGCTCTGAAGCTTCTGCAGGCACCACAGTGAGAGCTAGAGTTTCCTCTTGAGGTGGTTCAGGATCTTCTTCTCAGACTGGTGCTGTAGGTCCAAGAAGAGAAATTATCATCACCAATATTGACTTTTCATAACCGTCCTAAATGAAGGAAAAATTTCCCACCACACAAAGTTCTCTGAGTCCATGAAGCAATCCCTGGAAGTTCTCCCCTGATGGCAGGTCATAGGCACAGGGATCTGAGAGTACTCATTACTCCTGGACTACCAGTTGATGGATACTTGTTCTGTGTAGCCTAAGCTGTTTCTTCCACTGTTCTATATCAGCCACACATTGTCCTCCTCACCTCAGCATCTTGCTGGTTCTCCTCCCACTGCCCCTCCCCTCCGGCTTGTGCTCTTTACGCTCTAATAAAGAAATAAAATCCTGAAAAAATTAATAAAATATTGAGCATAAAAGTGTAAATTTAGGCCTTCAAGACCTGGATGCAAACACCATCCTTTGTGTATTTCTTTGTCATCTTTCCTCTGTGCTGATGGCGTCAGAGGTGCATGACAACCCAGGGAACGAGAAGGCCCATTATGGAGGGACGCTGCATTCCTGAAAGACCAGAGAAAGCATTTCAGTCTCCTAATCTGAAGAGCCTCTCAGCACTGTCATGGGGGGAAATCTGAGTTGATATGCTACCAAAATTTGGGGAGTTACTTGGTAATTTAGCATAATGTAATATACCTAAAACATGTTGAAATCACCAAGTTAACTTCAAGCGTTATCAGAAAAAAACCTTTAAAAATGACCAAAGAGGTACCTGGCTTCCTCAGTCAATAGGATACTTGATTGCTAGGTTATGAGATTGAGCCCCACATCAGGCAGAGTTAACTAAAAAACCAAACCCAAACTAAAGAACTTACAGATAACCAAAATCAATGAGGCTTAAGCAATGGAGCTGGTTGGTGTTGGGATGGATCCTGTCTCCTGTTCATTCAGCCACTGGGCACTGCACACTCAGATGGTACCAGTGTTTTTCAGTCAACCAGGTTCTCCTTCTTTGAGTTCAGGGTCTAGAGGAGAAGATGGACAAACAAAAAACAAAAATGAGATTGAAAAGAGCAATTGCTTCAGAGGAAAAGATCAAAGGAGTACATCTAAGTCCCGAGCTCCACCACGTAAGGGGTATGACAAGGTTATTTTAGATGACATTGAGAATTCCTGTGTCAGGAAAAAAAGGAGACAGCCCTGCACGAATCTGAGTGTATTCAGCTTGGCAGAGGACACCATGGAGCAGACGATTGGAAGCAAAATTTGATGTTCCCAGAGTGGAGGTTAGAATTGAGGTCAGGGTGGCCAGAGGAAGCTGAGGAAGAGAGCAGAGAGGGAGCATAGGAGGGGCTGGGCCAGGGACAGTTCGACAGTATCAGTGACCTTCTCCCAGTGCCCTGTAACCACATTTCCACACACTCAGTGGCTGAACCCACAAACACTGTCCCCAGGTCTCAGGGGATCAGGAATGCAGCAGTGCTTAGCTCCTTCCACAGTTTCTCATTAGGTTGTGGCTGTTGACAATAAAAAGATAGAGTCTGCTTCACTGAGAACCTGAGATCACTTAGGAGCATGGGCCAGATACAGCCCATCTCAAAAACCAGAGTTCTTCTGTCTGTTGTTGACCCACAGTGCTAGGCCACAAGCATATGTTTGTGTCACGGTTCAGCCTAGGGGCTTGTACTCCAGTCTGAGGATCTGAGAGAGAACATGGGTCAGAGTCAACATGGACTGGGCAATGAGCTTTTATATCCAAATCTCAGCCAGGACTTTGGATCGTGTTCCCATGTTCTGTTGAATGGAATTGAATCACTATATCCAGACCACATTCAGGGGAGGGGGTTACACAAGGATGTACACAGAAGAGTTGGAGAACCAATGGAGTCCCTGAGGAGTGAAGGTGATGATCCCTGCAGGGTCCATGCCTTGCCCAGAATCAGACTGGTAGGAAGGCTTACCAGGCATGAATACATCTCTTTGACTATCCTCAAAGGTGGGGTTCTGGTGCACATAACCATTCACTGAGGGCTCTGGGAAAGATTGTCTAGAAGGAAGTGACTGTATACATGGAAATGGTATTTGGCTGAGTGTGATCATTGATATCCTAGAAAAGTGACATCTCCCCATGTTCTTTTCCGAGAGGGACCCCACGTCATGGAAACCCACTAAATGGACCCCTATCTACATCACACCCTTTGGAAAGGAGGTAATGGCTTGCATCCCAGGACACGCAGTCTCTCAGGTGCATTCTGACCATAAAGGGCCAAGGCTCCAATCCCTTCTTTAGGGTTTACATTGAAAATTAGAAGTCTAAGAACTTGTGAAGCTATTACCCACCCACTGTAGGAGGATCTGTCATCTTCTGGGACTCTAGAATGTCAGCACTGATGAACATATGTGTGCACACAGGAGCAAGTGTGCATGTGCTCACAAAAACACACAAACCAGTCAGGACTGTTTGTGGGATCTGACTAGTAGCAGATTCAAAGACGTTGATAGGCAGAAGGAAATTTGGTTGGAGGCATTTCCCACACGTGACCCACTCCTCTAACATCATAGATATTATCCAACCTATGCCTGTGTATATCTGGTAGAAAGACATGGTAGAATCATCCGTATTTTACAGAGAAGACCATCCCTGTCAGGCACCATGGCTTTTCTAGAGTCAGAACCAGGTAAGAATAGAGAGTTGTGTCTGAAACCAGATGTGTTTCCAATCTGGGCCCGGCTGCACCCAGATCTTCCCTGGGGCCCTGTGGAGAGGGGTGTGTTGATGTCACTGTGTAAAGATGTGGTCTTGCATGCAGAAAAAAGGATAAAGAGATGGCAAACCAGAGCACTTTTTGCATAGGTGTCAAACCAGGAATGGACTGCGGTAGGGGATCCCAGGCAGGGATGTCACTTCCTTGACCACAGACTGCAACAGAACTTGGAACCCATGCAACCAGGCACCCACATTCTAGTGTAGTCCGTATCGGTGTTACTTGGCTAGAGAAAACTGATATGGAAAAATATTTTCTTGCTGCTTGCCTATTTTCAGGGCTCTGGTTTCCAGAAACCCCAGGGAAATGACTTTTTCACATGCTGTGGACATTGTCCCAAAACCTGGCCTCCAACGCCTCAGGGCATTAGGGAAGAGGTGCCATAAGTTACTTAATACTGAGCAAACTAGGCAATTCCCGCCTCTATGAACCATTCAAGGGCAGCTCCATCCCCTCCTCTTGAGTTTTAGGGAAAGAGGAATATGTGGGGGTTTCCGACCATGGGCTATAGTAGGTTGAGCACAGTGGTTACCCTGGTGATCCTTTCTTGTTCACACCAACGTCATTGTGGGCAGGGTGAAAAGAGGATTCCTGAAGTGGCTCTTACCTGTGCCAGAGCCCATACAAGAGCCTGAAGCTTTGGCACGTATATCTCCTTGATGGAGATGTGTGCATACTGGGGTGTGGTGTGTCTGTAATGCAGGGCCCTTGGTCTGAAGACCAGCAGAAACATCCAGACAGGGCTCTGAGGCCTCCTGCCTGGCTGCCGGGCACTGTCTTTACATCTTTACAGAGATCTACAAAGGAGATGGGACAGGAGCTGAATGATGAGATCCCCTGCTCTACCCCTTGAAGGACAAGAAGGTGCCCCACACTGCCAACAGAGTCCATTGCTGGTTTGAGGTGAATGCAGGTGTTGGGGAGATCCCACTCCCAGGATGCCAATGAAGCACAAAGGGCCCCAATTCCCAGAAGCTAGCCTGGGCTCCTAGAGTCCAGTAATCACATGCATCTCCTTCCCATCTCTTTCCGAAACTTGTCCTCATGGTCTTGCCCACGCCATGGACAGAAGCAGAATCATTGTCCACATATTTATAAGAATATCATTAAAAAGACTTTAAATCATATGAAAAAATGGGCAGAAGATATGAACAGATACTTCTCCAATGAAGACATACACATGGCTATCAGACACATGAAAAAATGTTCATCATCACTAGCCATCGGGGAGATTCAAATTAAAACCACATTGAGATATCAACTTACACCAGTTAGAATGGCCAAAATTAGCAAGACAGGAAACAAAGTGTGTTGGAGGGGATGTGGAGAAAGGGGAACCCTTACACTGTTGGTAGGAATGCAAGTTGGTGCAGCCACTTTGGAAAACAGTGTGGAGATTCCATAAGAAATTAAAAATAGAGCTTACCTATGATCCTGCAATTGTACTACTGGGTATTTACCCCAAAGATACAGATGGAGTGAAAAGAAGGGCCATCTGTACTCCAATGTTTATAGCAGCAATGGCCATGGTCGCCAAGCTGTGAAAAGAACCATGATGCCCTTCAACGGACGAATGGATAAGGAAGATGTGGTCCATATACACTATGGAGTATTATGTCTCCATCAGAAAGGATGAATACCCAACTTTTGTAGCAACATGGAAGGGACTGGAAGAGATAATGCTGAGTGAAATAAGTCGAGCATGGAGAGTCAATTATCATATGGATTCACTTATTTGTGGATCATAACAAATAGTGTGGAGGACAAGGGGAGTTAGAGAGGAGAAGGGAGTTGGGGGAAATTGGAAGGGGAGGTGAACCATGAGAGACTATGGACTCTGAAAATCCATCTGAGGGGTTTGAAGGGGCGGGGGGTGGGAGGTTGGGGAAACGAGGTGGTGGGTATTAGAGAGGGCACGGATTGCATGGAGCACTGGGTGTGGTGCAAAAATAATGAATATCTTATGTTGAAAATAAATTAAAAAACATTAAATAAAAAAAAGACTTTAAACCATGTCTCATCTCATTTATCTAGAGTCATTTTGCACTGTGCTATGCATTTTCCTATTTCATGCTCTCAGGTGTCCCATTGGCACAACAGCTCTTCCCCAAGTTCTGCAAGTCTTAAAAATGATCATGGTGAGTCGAGAGACATTTATACAAAGGGACTTTCAGCCCATGGTACTATGTCTCTTGCTCTGCTCTTTTGTTTTGATGGAACACATATTTGGGGTCCTTCTAGGGTCAGGATAAGGGGCCCCACTGTGCTGCACACAATTCCAGAAGGCCAGTCATTTATCACAGCCATTGAGCCCTTTATTGAAGCAGGACTTTGATGTGATTCCCTTCTGTTGCCAACGCACAGTGCCCCATCCTATATCCTTCATGCCCTAATATCCTAAGCCCTCTCACCTAAAACATCTTTGTGTTCTCATCTCAAGAATGGGATATGTTATCAGAAATCACAGGATTGGACAAGATGGTGGAGAGCTAGGAGGAGGCGCCGTTTCAACCTATACCCTGAAGTGAGCTGATTACCTACCAAAGAACTCCAATCCCCCATGAAATCAGCCTGAGATTAGAATTATACCCGTCTGGATCTCTAAGGGGGCAGAAGACACCAGTGGGCAGGTAAAGTGTAGTGAGAACGTCAGACTGATATTGGAAGATAAACAAAAGGGGGAGGGAGCCACCAGAAGTGACCCATTGGAAAGTAATATCCCAATACGAGAGTGTCCTGCGAATGGGGACCAGCATTAATTTGGAGTCTGGTTGAAACACTCTAAAAGAGCAAAGGATCTTGGGGGGAAATTGAGGGAATCAGGGCAGTTAGGGACAGGGGCTTAAGTCATCGGACAGAGGACAGACACCCCTGGTGCTGAGCCAGAGAGAGTGCGGCGAAGAAACAAGGTCTTGGTCCCTGAGTTGTGAGTGCGCCTGAGAGCGCCTGGGTGGTGGCTCCCAAGAGGGTTTGGGAGCTTCGCCAGCCAGCAGAACCACAGAATTTTTGGACTTTCAATGCGCACACTGTGCAGTGGTATGAGTCTGATACACGCTCAACACCCTCCCCTGAGAGAGGTCGGTGCAGGCCCCAACCCAGCACTCTTGGACTTGGAAAGTCTGAGCCCTCCCAGCCCCAGCCAGTGGGAAAATCTCAGTGTGCTGTCACTGCTAGGGACCTCTCTTGTGGTCTGGAGCTGCCCGACAGCCACCACTGTCTGGTTTTGGGTACAAGCAGGAGTTCCTGCGTTTCCAGAGACAGGGACTGGGAACGTGCTCTGCCAGCAACCAAGGGGGAATTTATGTGCTCTGGAGCACCCAGAGGGGAACAGACTGAGGCTTCTCTTTGATAGGGAGGTCTGGGTGCAGTTTGCTTTCCTCTAAACCTCTAAAAACTATCAAAAGCTGTCAAGGCGAGAGAAAACCAACCAACCAACCAACCAAAAACCTCCAGAAAACAAAAGCCAGAAAAACCGGTTTCCCCAGAGCCCACCCCCTTGAGGGGGGAGGGAAGACTTAACTCAGGAAACACTTCCTGAAAACCCATGTTGCAGGCCCCTCCCCCAAAAAGCCAAACGGAAACAAACAAACAAACAAAAAACCAAAAAAGAAACAAAAGACAAGAGAACAACCACCACTACTTCATAGATGCAACTTTTATTTTTAATTCGTTCCCACTATTCTCGTTCATTTTTTATAGATATTTTTTATCCTATTTACCATCACACTGAGATGTCCAGTACATCAAATTCCATAATAACTTTTTAACCGGAACTTTTTGATACATATACCCGTGTTTTTCTTTTGCTTTTCTATTTTTTAATGTATTTAAATTTTAGTTTAGTTTAGTTTATTCTTTTTTTTTCTATATTTTAATATTCATATAGAGTTAAACTTCAAGGTAATCCCCTTTCCCCAATCAATGCTACCCCTATAGGTAAACAAATTTTTAATATCCCTTTATCTTAGGAAAATTGAAACCTTTAACAAAGATATCAAGATACATCCAGGAAGAATAAAAATAAACTTCTTCACCCACACTGAGAATTTATAACCACTCTCCCATCTTTTTTCTCCGCCAGTGTTTCTGTGTATTTGTGTTTCTCCTGGTAGTATATACATCTTATACTTGGGGTTCTTTTTGACAAGGTTCTTTATGTTTTATTTTGCTATTGTGTGTGTG
>NW_019154210.1:31687-37297 GCF_002288905.1 Enhydra lutris kenyoni | reverse complement strand
ATATATATATATATATATATATATATATATATATTCATTATATATATTTTTAAATCTAAGGATGGGGGTTCAGTTGTTGGACAACTGCCTTTGGCCGCAGTCATGATCCCAGGGTCCTTGGATCTAGCCTAACATCAGGATCCCTTCTCTGTTAGGGGGTCTGCTTCTTCCTCTCCCACTCCCCATGCTTGTGTTCACTCTCTTGCTGTCTATCTCTCTCTCTCTCTCTCTCTGTCAAATAATTAAATAAAATCTTTTTTTTAATTCAAGCAAGGTATTTCATTTATTTGTTTGTTTGCTTTGAAGAGATCAACAAGCTGATATTAAAATGTATAGAGTCAGCTCTTCCAGATGCCTGGAGCTCTTCCAGTTGCCTGACCAGAGCTCTTCTGCAAAAGTCTTTGTGCGTTAAAAGAGGGAAGCTTATTGAACACATGGAAGTAAAAATACAGGTCTTTACCAAAAAACACCTGTTTGGAAAGGCAGGCATATGGGCTCCACTGCAGAGATGCTTTTCAGAAATTCAAAACGGAGTTGTCTCTTTTCCGATGAAGATGACAGACAAACAAATACAAGGTCACTCAAAAGAAACCAGAGAGTTGCAATGGCCCCACTGAAAATGATGGCAACAATGTCCTCAGCAGATAAGAAAGCCTCACAGAAGCTTGGTTTCCAATTACATAACCTACTCAAGCTTCCCAAAGCACATAAATGGTGCATATACGAATGGTTCTACTTAAACATAGATAAGCAAGTGTTTGAAAGTGATGATGACTTCTGTGTTTGTCAGGAGGAGTACTTTCCTAATTTAACAAAAAGAAAGTTAACAAGCGTAGAAAAATCAGGCAACTTATGGGAAAATGAAAGAGATGTTCTTGTGCATTTTTTGAGGAAGAGAGAATAGTATTAAAACAGAAATGGCAGAAAATAAGACTCTTACAACAAACAAAAGTGCAGATGTTTCCCAGTTTGAAGATCTCCCCGATGAAATTCCTTTGTCCCTGGTTATTGGAACCAAAGTTACAGCTCGATTATGTGGTGTTCATGACGGTCTCTTCACTGGACGAATAGTTGCTGTGGATACTTTTAATGCTATGTATAGAGTAACTTTTGATAGGGCAGAGCTTGGCACCCATACCATCCCTGACTATGAAGATCTTAGTAATGAGCCTCATGAGACAATGCAAGTTGCTGCCTTTGGAAAAAAAAACAGGGACCTTCCTGATTCTTTAGGACTCCACCAAGGTTACATTATACTCCTCATCTCCAGTCACCAATTATGGATGATGATCATGTACTAGCAGTCACCTTGGAGAAGTAAGATTTCTGGCTCTGACTCTGAACCACTAGGTGGTTTCCCAGTACAATTCCTTATCCAAGTGACCAAGTTGTCAAAAATTCTCATGATTAAAAAGAAACATATAAAAAAATAAGAGCAATGAACACAAAAGCAGAACAATTGAAATCTTATCCCATGCTTTCAGCACTGAATTTCAGCAGAGATATGCAACCATCCTTCTGGAGCTTAAGCAATTCAACAAGGACCTAAACAAAGTTTTACATGAAGTACAGCAATACCACTATGAGCCTTCTCCAGACCAGAGTGGAAAGCCTATGGACCAGCTCAGGGATAGGAGATGGAGGTGTGAGGAGAAAGCCCAGGAGCTTGACTGGCAGCTAGTGCCTCCACTGGATAGCCCCGTGTTGAGAATGAAAATCTGACAGAATTAACCTCCAGCTCACTCCTATTTTATTACAAATTAAGTGTCTGGCAGAAGAAGGAGAGCTGAATTCCTTTGAGTTCAAATCAGCTACAGATTCATTAAATGATATCAGGAGTACAATAGATGCTTCTAATATCAGTGGCTTTCAGAGTAATGTAGAAATCCATGTTTCACACATTCAGAGCGTCCTGAACCAGATGGGAAGCCTGCAGGCCTTCACCACCAAGGACACCAACAGAGACTGAGAAATAGCCTTCCCTGTTGCAGATGCACAGGACACTAGTGTTCCTTCACCTCGGCTTCCATCACCAAATGACCCACGTGCTGGAAAACAAGGGAACTGTACATCTCCAGTGAAGGCATTGGAACATACTGTCATGCTTCTTAAACCGCCACTGCTGACCGGCATTCTGTTTATTTTTCTTCCTGCGATTCAGCTTCAGTAGCATCACTTATGTTACATGATTATTGGCAAACTGTCTGAAACCCAAAACTGTCTGAAGGTAAGATGCTTTCACGGAAGAGTGTGCAGACCCCTTTATTAATGTGCATGAATTCAGTTAACAGGCACAGACAGCTGTTTCTTTGGCCTGTGCCCTCAGACAAGTATCTACTGTGGAGAGCTGAGGTCCAATTAGCTCCCCCACCCAGACTCTGGAAGAGAGCACCTCCAAAGGCAGGAAGTTGCTTGTGGAGGAAGCCACCAGAACAGCCATGGGAGATGCAGCCTTGATAATATGTGGGGTGGATACCTGAAGGGTGGCATGGCTCTAGAAATCATTTTAATAATCATAAATATTTTAATTTCTCAAAATTTATAAAGGAAACTTTTTGGTCTGTTGAAAGAAAAGGAAGGAGCAGCAGAAAAATAAATTATTTGCAAAATGGTACATTTCAGCAAGTGGATTTAGCCTGACTTTTCCCATCAATTCAGGGCAAAAAGTGCTATTGTTATGAGACTCATTTAAAAAGACTGATAACACACTATTTTCATTTTTTTTTATTTGCACAACTTTTCAAGGAGTTGACGGTTTAAAATCAAACCATACACAATTTATAAAGTCAAAAGGTTTTATAAGGAAAACACATATAATAACCAGTGCTGTGAAATGCAGAAAAAAATGTGTGTATTTGGTTGTGGGTTTTTTTGTTGTTTCTCTTTTTTTTAAATGAAAAACCCTGTCTAAAATATTAATCTCTTTAAAAAGTGTGTATTTGGGATTTTCTTTGTTTTGATATAGACTATTATTAAGTCAAAATACGTTAAAATTGTTCTCAGATTTGGAGTTCAAGGTAGAGCTGTAGACGTGGTTTTGATTCTTTTAGATGTCTCTTAAAATGGGACCTTTATATGTTAATGCACATAAAACAAAAATGAGATTATTTTCTAATTTGTTTGTATAATTTAATGCTGTTTATAATTAGCTAAACTGTTCTGTTGATTAAGAAATGCATGAACCCTTTATCCTTAATATTTGTAATTCTAAATAAATTTATCATTGAGAAGTAAAAAAAAATGTATACAGAGAAGCAAAGGAACTAGAGTAGCCTTTAGGAAAAGAAAAAGAAGAAAGAAGGAGAAAAACAGTGTTAGAAGAGGAATCGCACTACATAATTTTAAGACTAACTTCAATTGAGTGAGTATAGTATGGATAAAAGCATAGACTCCTAGGTTGAGAGAATGAAAGAGTCCAGAAATTGATACACATGTATATGGTCAGGTAAGGAAGCCAAGGCAGTCACATAGAGAAAAGAATGTATTTTCAGGAAATAGTGCTGGAGCTATTAGACATCCATAAGAAAACACAAAAGAAAACAAAACAAAACCCCACCTCAACTCATACCTTCTACCATATATACAAATTAGCATAAAATAGATAACAGACATAAAAGTAAAAATCTAAAAGACTTTTTGAATAAAATTTATAAGAAAAATTTTTGCAACCTTCGGTTAAGTGACAATTTATTTCCTGGTTAGGACACTACAAGTACAAGGATAGTATAAGGAAGTATAAAGGAAAACATGGTAAATTATTCTTCATCCAATTTAAATTTTCTTCCTTCAAAATGTTTTTGAAAATGCCAGGGCAAACTATAAACTACTGGAAGAAAATGCAAAACACACCTCTTTGCAAAGGAATGGTGCCCAAAGTACATGATGCTTTGTGGTTTTGTTTGTTTGTTTGTTTGTTTGTTTGTTTGTTTGTTTTGAGAGAGAGAGAGAGCAGGCAAGTGAGGAGGGGCAGAGGGAGAGGGAGGGAGTCAATCCCAAGCAGGTTCCATGGCCAGCACAGAGCCCGAAGCAGGGTTTGATCTCATGACTCTGGGATCATGACCCAAGCCAAAATCAAGGGTCAGTTACTTAATTGATTTAGCCAAGCAGGTGCCCTTTCTTTTTTTTCTTCTTCTCCCCCCGCCTTTTTTTCCCTTAAGGAGGGAAGAAACTCATAACAATAAGAAAGAGGTCACTATTAAAAATAGGGTTTATCCAGCTGCTTCACAAAAGAAGATAAATGGTGATCCATAAGCACGACAAAGATGTTAAACGTTATTACTTACAGGGAAATGCCAGTTAGATCTATGATGAGATAGAATCACATGTCTGTAAGAATGGATAAAAACGATGCCATGGCCAAATCACTTGCAGGTGAGAGTGTGAATCACCTGGAGTTCTAACATATCTCTGGGAGGAAGGAAAACCAATCACCGTGGAAAGCAAATTGGTAGTATATTAAAAATTTAGCATCAAAACCAACAATTGTGGCCCTCTGAAATAATAAAAACAATGTTCACTCAAAGATCTGGATGGCAGAGATGCAGTGGTAATAAACACAACTACCTAAAACACAAATGTCCTTCAACTGGAGAGTGGATAATATGTGATACTGTTATACAGTGGAATACTGCTTAGCAGAAAGATTAATTAAAACACAATGAACTAATGATCCATGCAATAGAATAGACAAATCTCAGTTGTATTATGCAAAGTGAAAGAAGCCAGCCTCTAAAAGTTACATACTATATAATTTCATTTCTATGACATCCTAGAAAAGGTACAGAAGAATAGTTGCCAGTTTCTGACTTTTGCCAGAGGAAAATGACTGCTAAAGAAAATAAAGAAAATGTGTCATATGATGGATATATGCTGTATATTTGTGATGTAGTGGGAATATTCATGCAGCTGTATGCCTAAGAGTATATTTTTTATCTCGGTAAGTACACCTCCAGGTCTTGATTTATTGATTTATTTTTAAAGATTGTATTTATTTATTTGCCAGAGAGAGAAAGAAAAATTAGGGTCAGGGGGCAGCAGGAAGAGGGAAAAATGGGTTTCCCAGGAACAAGGAGCCTGACATGGGACTCAGTGCCAAGACTCTGGGATCATGACTTGAGCCAAAGGCAGACGCTTAACCAACTGAGCTACCCAGGTGTCCCTAAGTTCTTGATTTAAAACAAGCATACAAAACAAAGACCCTTAGTGGAAAAGAGCACGGAGAAAACCATGAGAGTTTAGCAAAAGTGTGATATGTTCCTTGACAACTTTAGAAAAAAATTTTTCATTGTTGGAAGTGTGGAATGGTAAATTGGGGCTTTGCTTAGGTCATTCTGAAATATATTTACATATATTTACACAGAGGATGTCTAGAGAGATCTGGTGATGACAAAACTAAGTTTTAAATTCAAGCAGGAATTCAAGTTCAGTGACTCACTTGGCCTATTTTATTTTGATTTCTACTGTCATTTTATATCTTGATTTTCATGAAACACCTCTATTTATGCCTTAATTATTAACAGTATTATGTTTTCCTCTCCCAAGTGTCTCTATTTGAACAATAACCATGTGGTCACCCTACTTAAGTACAAATCCTGGCAGATACAGGTAGAA
>NW_019154210.1:9681-28687 GCF_002288905.1 Enhydra lutris kenyoni | reverse complement strand
TGCCTCCTCCTCATTCAGTTCTTAGTAAAATATATCTCTTTAAGCCCTCTGTGATCATCCTGCTGAATGGTCTACTATGCTTTCCTCATTATTTTCTATTACAAAAGGGGATGGTTTGCTTAATTCGTTTTTGAAATTAATATATTCATATTTTGTTTGTTTTTTCATGCTTTTCTAGCACAGTATAATGAAAATCCCATACAGTAGACTTATGCAGCACCTCCAGCAAAGTGACCAATACCTTCTATATAGATTTGTCAATAACTGTTACTTGAATTAATTATCTAATTCATCAGTAAGAAGAAATCAGAGAGGGATACAAACCATGGGAAACACTGGAGTCCCGAAAACCAAACGAGGGTTACAGAAGGCAGTGGCACGGAAACGTGGGATAATTGGGTAATGGGCACATGTTGTGATGAGCACTGGGTATTACACGAAACTAATGAGTTGGTGAAAACTACGTCAAAAACTAATGATGTACTCTATGGACAGCCCATTAGTCCCCTCCAACTCTTATTCTTCTGAGGCTGTTTCTGCTCTCCCGTAGACTCTTTATTCATTTTCTTAAAGAATGTGATTACTTTTTTGTGTAGGTCAGAGATTGTCTAGCAGGAGGTAATTATGGGATTACTGAAAAGGTAAGGAGTAAAGTATGGCCCTTTTTCACTCCATCGATATTTTGTACTATTTTCTTCTCCCACCCATAGCATAGGGGATGGAATCAACTTTTCCCAAAGATCTTGCATATGCGGTAAAGTATTGCATGCCAAATTTAAAAAATGGGAAACCGTTTTTTAAAGTCCACTCACAATGTCTGGTATATCTCTAGAGTAAATAATGATTTTAAATTAATTCAAACTACTACTATCATAACAAATTTACATTTTTTTAATAAAAATTCAGGAGACTCATTTTGCATTTTTATTGTGATATTTGAAAGTTTATGAACGTTAGTGAAATGTCATCCAAAAAAGAATAAAAATGGGCTAATTGTAACTTTACATTGCCACCTTGAGTCCTTGAATTTTTTCTTTTTTTGAGTCCTTGAGTTTTTATACTTCCCCCATTGTCTTCTGTAGTTGTCTATTTTCTTCACGCTTCCATGGTCAAGGCTAATGCATGTCACATAGCTGTTGGGAATGGAGAGTCCTGAAAACTGCCCACATCATTGAATTAAGAGTATCTTTGCAAAGACATTTAAACGTCAGAGAATTCTTCTCAGGCAGGGTCAAGTTAAGGTTTTCCACAGTGTTTGTGCAGATTTAACTGCTTTTGGCATTCCAATGTCACCTAATTTTTTTTTTACTTTTTTTTTCACTTTTAAAAGAAAAAAAATTTTCTTTTCAGTGTACCATAATTCATTATTTATGTACCACACCCACTGTTCCATGTAACAACTGCCCTCCATAATACCCACCATCAGGCTCACCCAACCTCCCACCCCTGCTCGTTCAAAACCCTCAGATTGTATTTCAGAGTCCATAGTCTCTCATGGTTCCTCTCGCTCTCCAATTTCCCATGACTCCCTTCTCTCCATCTCTCCACGACCTCTTTGTTATTTCTTATGCTCAACAAATAAGTGAAACCATAAGATAATTGAATCTCTCTGATTTACTTATTTCACTCAGCATAATCTCTTCCAGCTGGGTCCATGTTGATATAAAAGTTGGGTATTCATCCTTTCTGATGGAAGCATAATATTCCATAGTGTATATGGACCACATCTTCCTTATCCATGTGTCCGTCGAAGGGCATCCTGGTTCTTTCTACAGTTTGCTCATTGCTGTTATGAACATTGGGGTAGAGATGGCCCTTCTTTTACCTATATCTGTATCTTTGTGGTAAATACCCAGTAGTACAATTGCAGGGTCATAGGGAAGGTCTATTTTTTAATTTTTTAAGGAATCTCCACACTGTTTTCCAAAATGGCTGCACCAACTTGCATTCCCACCAACAGTGTAAGAGGCTTCCCCTTTCTCCATATCCTCTCAACACACGTTGTTTACTGTCTTGTTAATTTAGGCCATTCTAACTGTTGTAAGGTGGTATCTCCAAGTGGTTTTGATTTGAATTTCCCTGATGGCTAGTGATGATGAATATTTTTTCATGTGTCTGTTAGCCATTCATATGTCTTCTTTGGAGAAGAGTCTGTTCATGTCTTCTGCCCATTTTTTGACATGATTATTTGTTTTGTGTATGTTGAGTTTGAGGAGTTCTTTATACATCCTGGATATCAGACATTTGTCTGTACTGCCATTTGCGAATATCTTCTCTGAGTCTGTGGGTGCCTCCTTGTTTTGTTGACTGTTTCCTTTGCTGTTAAGAAGATTTTGATCTTGATGAAGTCCCAAAAGTTCATTTTCATTTTTGTTCTCTTTGCCTTGGAGACACATCTTGAAAGAAGTTTCTGTAGCCGATGTCGAAAAGGTTACTGCCTATGTTCTCCTCTAGGATTCTGGATTCTTGGCTCACATTGAGGTCTTTTATCCATTTCAAGTTTATTTTTGTGTATGGTGTAAGAGAATGGTTGAGTTTCATTCCTCTACATATAGCAGTCCAATTTTCCCAGCACCATTTATTGAAGTGACTGTCTTTTTTCAACTGTATATTTTTTCCTGTTTTGTCAAAGATTATTTGGCCATAGAGTTGAGGGTCCCTATCTGGGCTTTCTCTTCTGTTCCACTGGTCTATGTGTCTGTTGTTATGTCAGTACCATGCTGTCTTGGTGAATACAGCTTTGTAGTAAATCTTGAAATCGGGCAACGTGATGCCCCCAGTTTTTCTTTTTCAACATTTCCTTAGCAATTCCGGGCCACTTCTGGTTCTATAAAATTTTAGGATTGTTTGCTCCAGCTCCTTGAAAAGTGCCGTGGAATTTTGAACAAAATGGCATTGAAAATGTAGATTGTTCTAGGCAATATAGACATTTTAGCAGTATTTATTTTTCCCAGTCCATGGACATGGAATGGTCTTCCATGTTTTTGTGTCTTCCTCGATGTCTTTCATGAGTGTTTTGTAGTTCCTTGAGTACAGATCCTTTACCTCTTTGGTTAGGTTTATTCACAGGTATCTTATGGTTCTTGGTGCTATAGTAAATGGACTCGATTTTTTAATTTCCCATTCTGTATTTTCATTGTTAGTGTATAAGAAAGCAACTGATTTATGTACATTGACTTTGTATCCTGCCACATTACTGAATTGCTTGCTGTATGAGCTTAGTGGTTTGAGGGTGGAGTCTTTTGGGTTTTCCATATGAAGTATGTCATCTGTGAAGAGAGAGTTTGACTTCTTCATTGCCAATTTGGATACCTTTTATTTCTCTTTGTTGTCTGATTGCTGTTGCTAGGACATCTAATTCTATGTTGAACGAGAGTGTCACCTAACTTTAAATATGGCAAGCCATACAAGCTATTTCCTGTGCATATTTTATTCAGTATTTTGTTCAAAACCTTTGTAAATACGTTTATATTTTGGGGTGTTAGTTCTGGGGTCGTAGCTTTGGTTCTATTGGTGAGTTATTTACATAATGGTTTTCTTATCTTTAAAATGAGTAGGTTGCACAAGATCACTATGATGTTCCAACCTCCTCCAGAGCTCTGGCTGCTAAAATGTGACTACCCTCATGCTTTTCCCTTGCTCAAGAAGTTGTGCTGGCTCCCAAGTACCTGCGGCTATGAGATCAGATTCCTCTGTTAATATTTCTAGGCTCTCCACTTTCTAGGGTTTCTCTCCCTCATATGAACTCTTGCTTCCCTGATATGCAAACACACTGCACCTCACAGACATTGTCTAGGATTTAAGCTCACTACTTCAGGAGCCATAAGTGCGTGCATAGCAGTGATACTCAAAATACTACCTGTCCATGAACCATTTCTTACAGTCTGTGACAATATAAATGCATGAAAATAAGTATTCAGAAGCTTTTATACCGATTTGACATTGACAGGACACCCAAGTTAATGATTAATGCACTTGTGTTTTGGAACAGTTTTAATGTTTCTGAACTGGCACAGTGAGTGATATAGCAGGATCTGTGTACTCGTCACACCCAGTAAGACCATATTATACTATAGATTATTTTGTTTGACCACTGTAAACCACATTTCTATGAATATGTGAGCATATTTAAAGACTTTTTTATATTTTCAAGTTATTTGTAAGGTCATTTTCATTCTTAATAAAGATTTTATTTATTTATTTGAAAGACAGAGATCACAAGTAGGCCGGGAGGCAAGCAGTGAGAGAGGAAGGGAAGCAGGCTCCATGCTGAGCAGAGAGGAAGATACAGGGCTCAATCCCAGAACCCTGGGATCATGACCTGAGCTGAAGGCAGAGGCTTTAACCCACTGAGACACCCAGGCGCCCTTGTCATTTTCATTTTTAATAAAGCCTTGTCTATAATTTACAGCTCAATGTTATTAGTTAATCCAGGAAATACAAATCTCTATTACTTATGTTTAACCCTAACTTAATATGATGATTCAAGTAAGCTTCACTGGACACTTTTGTCAGAATAAGAAAAATGTTTTTAAAATAAAGGAAAGGTATTGAATTAAAAAGTTGATGGAAGTAAACATTTAATATTCTCTATATGAACATTCATGTTTTCGGAGATGATTGCAGTGGCATTATGAGCTAATACTAAAAGACTATGTCTATGCATCCCCTGAGTTCTTAGCATGACACCATTTCAGAGGCATTAGCTTGGAAAATTGTGGGCAAAAAGCTCATGGAAGTACCACACTTAAGTGACACCAGCATCAACTGCAGAAACAAGCAAATGATAGGGAAGACCAAGTCATTAAACAAAGTTAGCAAAACGTTTTTAACTTCAGTTTAACAAATTCAGAGATATATCTAGCACAGCAATCCTTCAGGATCTGTGTGATTTACACATGAATGATTTTTAGCTCCAGTGCCAAAAAATCCCACACCTGGACATGAAGCATATAAAAATAATCAGTTTGGAGTTCAAGTTCTGTGTAAGACTATGCTCTAGTGGTACAGCTGCAAAGGCAAGTCAGCATTCTGGAGTCACCATCTGGATTTAGGTGGTGGTGCCAGAATTGTTGTTAATCTCCACAGTCCTTACTTCACTGAAATGTATTTATTTTTTTAAGTAAGATGCACTAAATATTATATTTAGTGATATAGTGTAAATTGTGATGACATAATACAAAAGCTAATCAAAAACTATCATTTCCCAGCACCATTTATTGAAGAGACTGTCTTTTTCCACTGTATATTTTTTCCTGTTTTGTCGAAGATTATCAGCTATATGTAGAAGAATGAAACTCGACCATTCTTTTACATCGTACACAAAAATAAACTCAAAATGGATAAAAGACCTCAACGTGAGACAAGAATCCATCAGAATCCTAGAGGAGAACATAGGCAGTAATCTCTTCGATATCAGCCACAGCAACTTCTTTCAAGATATGTCTCCAAAGGCAAAGGAAACAAAAGAGAAAATAAACTTTTGGGACTTCATCAAAATCAAAAGCTTCTGCACAGCAAAGGAAACAGTCAAGAAAACAAAGAGGCAACCCACGGAATGGGAGAAGATATTTGCAAATGACAGTACAGGCAAAAGACTGATATCCAGGATCTATAAAGAACTCCTCAAACTCAACACACACAAAACAGGCAATCATATCAGAAAAATGTGCAGAAGAAATAAACAGATAGTTCTCCAATGAAGACATACCAATGGCTATCAGACACATGAAAAAATGTTCATCATCACTAGCCATCAGGGAGATTCAAATTAAAACTACATTGAGATACCACCTTGCACCAGTTAGAATGGCCAAAATTAGCAAGACAGGAAACAACATGCTTTGGAGGAGATGTGGAGAAAGGGGAACCCTCTTTCACTGTTGGTGGGAATGCAAGTTGGTGCAGCCTCTTTGGAGAACAGTGTGGAGATTCCTCAAGAAATTAAAAATAGAGCTTCCCTATGACCCTGCAATTGCACTACTGGGTATTTACCCCAAAGATACAGATGTAGTGAAAAGAAGGGCCATCTGTACCACAATGTTTATAGCAGCAATGGCCACAGTCACCAAACTATGGAAAGAATTAAGATGCCCTTCTACAGACGAATGGATAAGGAAGATGTAGTCCATATACACTATGGAGTATTATGCCTCCATCAGAAAGGATGAATACCCAACTTTTGTAGCAACATGGACAGGACTGGAAGAGATTATGCTGAGTGAAATAAGTCAAGCAGAGAGAGCCAATTATCATATGGTTTCACTTATTTGTGGAGCCTAACAAATAGCATGTAGGACAAGGGGAGTTAGAGAGGAGAAGGGAGTTGGGGGAAATTGAAAGGGGAGGTGAACCACGAGAGAATGTGGACTCTGAAAAACAATCTGAGGGGTCTGAAGCATCGTGGGGTGGGAGGTTGGGGGAACCAGGTGGTGGGTATTGGAGAGGGCACGGATTGCATGGAGCACTGGGTGTGGTGCAAAAACAAGTAATACTGTTATGCTAAAAAAAAAAAAACTGTTGTTTCATGCTGAAGTATAATGGATATTATGAAGAAAATTTTTGTTGAAATATTTGACTTGCAGAATAAAATCTCATCATTTATGCAATATAAGAATCTAGTTTGGTCTCAACATTTTAAAGTTGTAAAGTAAGCATCCAGTTTAGTTATTTGGTATTTCTTATTATCTTAATACTTCCACGAAAGAAAGGAAGAACCAAAGTTCTTGGAAATCTATGGCCCACCAATCTGTAGATCAGACTGTCACCTTCTGGGACTCCAGAATGTGAGCACTGATGAACTGATGTGTGCCCACAGAAGACACTCTACATGCAACTCTCTGTCTCTCTCTCTCTCTCTCTCGCTCTCTCTTACACACACACACACACACACACATTAGGGACTATAGGGTGGTATTTTCCCAGTAGCAGACTCAGAGAAAGTGAGGAGAGGAGGGAAATGTGCTTGGAGGTCTTTCCTACAAGTGTCCCCACCCACCAAATATCGTAAATATTACTCCACATATGCCTGTCGACCTCTGCAGGAAGTCCATGATAGAATCATCATTATTGTACAGACAAGATGCAGACCACCCCTGACAGGGATAATGCCTTATCCCAGGTCACAAACAGGTAAGAGGGGAGAGTTGTGTCTGAAGGCAGGTGGGGCCCTGGTGGCAATAAGCCCTTATTTGGGGTCCTGTGGATAGAATGCATTGGTGTCCCTGGGTACAGATATGGACTTCCATGCAGAAAGAAGATGAGCAGATGGCAGCCCTGAGCACTGTTTGTGTAGGTGATAATCCAGCGTGAACTTGGGTAGGTGATCTCAGCAAGTGAAGTCACTTCCTTGATCACAGATCCCAACAGAATTTGGAACCCCACAACCAGGCACCCACATTCTATTGTAGTCCAGTACCAGAGTTATTTGGCTGGAGACATCTGATAAGGAATGATTTTCTCTTGCTTCTTGCCTATTTTCAGGGGCTCTGGCTTCCAGAAACCCCAGGGGAATGGTATTTTCAAATGCACAAGACATTGGCCCAGACCTCGCCCTGCCTCAAGGTTTTAGGCAGGAGTTTCCATAAGTTAATACAAAGCATCCTAGGCCAGGCCAAGCCACCCCTCAGAGCTATCCCAGGGCAGCCCTGTCCCCTCCTCTTGACTTTCTGGCAAAGAGGGATATTTGGAGGTTCCTGTCACTGGGCTGGATGAGGACGCAGAACAGTGGAAACTGTGGTGATCCCTTTATGTTCACACCAATGTCATGGTGGGCAGAGTGAAAAGAGGATTGTGAGGTGCATCTTACCTCTGCCAGTGGATTGGGAGCAGAATGTGATGTTCCCATTTCTCTCCTTGGTGGGTGAGTGTATATATGGGTGAGTGGTGTGTCTGGAAGATAGTTCCGTGGGTCAGAAGACCAGCAAATGCAGCCAGACAAGGCTGTGTATCCTCCTGCTTGGCTACTGGGCACTGTCTTTACAGAGTTCCACACAGGAGATGTGGCAAGAGCTGAACGGCGAGAACCTCTGTTCTACCAGCTTGAAGGACAAGAAGGTGCCCCACACTAAATTTCCCCAATCAGGAGAATGGACCAAGTGCTCATGCCCTAGAGGCAGAAAGGACACCCCCAAAATCAACAGTCTAGAAAGTCCTCCAGACACTTAATTGTGAAATTCACTAATCATAATTATAGACAGGAGGTCTTAAGGACAGCTAGGTTGTAGATATTCCTTACTTACAGAGGAAGGACTATCAGAATAATGTCAGACTTGTCCAGAGAAATCTGGCAAGCCAGAAAGGCCTGGCATACATATTCGGGGCACTCAATGAGAAGAACATGCAGCCAAGAATACTTTACCCAGCAAGGCTGGCATTCAGAATGGATGGAGAGATAAAGAGCTTTCAAGACACGTAAGGTTTAAAAGATTATATGACAACCAAGCTGACACTATAAGAAATATTAAAGTTTTTTTTTAAGATGAAATAATGAAGAGTGACATAGAACAGAAATATACAGAGACAATATATAGAAACAAGAATGACTCACAGGCAACAGAATGTCAGTAAAAACTTAACCTTTAATAATTACTCTCAATGTGAACGGCCTCAAGGTTCCCATAAAACTGCACAGGGTACAGACTGGATAAAACAATAGGACCTGTCCATAGACTCCACCAGGACCATAGGGTCCCTGTCTACAAGAGACATCTTTGGAACCTAAAGATACATCCAGACTGCAAGTGAAGGGAAGGAGAGCTATCTTCCATGCCAAGGGGACTCAAAAGAAAGCTGGGTTGTGATTCTCATATCAGATAAATTAGAGCTTTAGACAAAGGCTGTAATCAGAGGTATAGAAGGTACTGTATCATTCTTAAAAGATCTATCCTCCAAGAGGACCTAACAATTGTAAATATCTATGCCCCCGACATGGGAGCTATCAACTACATAATAAGGCAACTCTTACCAGATGAAGAGTCATATTGAAATTGATATGTTAATTGTAGGGGATCTTAACACACCACTCTCAGCAATAGACAGATTATCTAAGCAGAAAACCAACAGACAAACAGGAGCATTAAGTGACACATTAGACCAAATTGACCTTGTAGATATATACAGAGCAGTCCACCCTCAAACAACAGAATACACTTCTTGAGCACACCTGGGACTTTCTCCAGAATAGGCCATATACCAGGGCACTAGACAGGGCTCAACTGATACTTAAATATTGAGATTATTCCCTGCATATTCTCAGACCACAATGCTTTGAAACTGGAGCACACCCACAACAAAATGTTTGGAAGGAATTCAAGAATGTCTGGATCAACCAGGAAATCAAAGAAGAACAATTCATGGAAACCAATGAGAATGAAGACACATCAGTCTAAAACCTATGGGATACGGCAAAGGCAGTCCTTAGTCCTAAGTCCTAAGAGGGAAATATGTAGCCGTCCAATGGTCCCTCAAAAATAATTGAAAAAGCCAGAATACACAAACTCCCTTTACATTTTAAAGAACTGGATAATCAACAACAAATCAAGACAAACCCACGCAAAGGCAGGGAAATAATCAAGATTAAAACAGAGATCAATGAGTCAGAAACTAGAGATACAGTAGAACACATCAATGGAACTAGAAGCTGGTTCTTTGAAAGAATCAAGAAGATTGATAAACCACAGGCCAAATTATTCCAAAAGAAGTCAGAGCGGTCCCAAATTAATAAAATTATGAATGCAAGGGGAGGGATCATGAAAAACACCAAGGAGATAGAAACAATAATCAGGAATTATGATCAACAACTATATGCCAATAAGTTAAGCAACCTAGAGGAAATGGAAAATTACTCAGCCTTAGAAAAGATGGGATTTGTGTACCCTGGATCATGGACGGTCACAGTGGTCATACACTAAAGTGAAATAGGTAAGACAGGAAGGACAAACACTATAGGATTTCACTCCTGTCTAGATTCTGAAAAGCAAAACAAATGAATTAACAAACAAACAAACAAAAAAGAATCAGAAAGTCAATATAGATAAGAAAGAGATGATTTTCGGAAGGGAGGTGAGGGGGGCATGGAAGAAATAGGTGAAGGGGTGTAGGATACACAGTCTTCTCATTGTGTGTTGAGTAAGTCATGGGGATGAAAGGCACAGCATAAGGAATATGATCAATTGAATTGTAATGCTGTGTCTGGTGACAGAGTAGCTACACTTCTGGTCATTGTAACATAAGATAAAAACTTGTCCAATCATTATAATGTTCACCTGAAATTAACAAATTATTGTGTGTCAACTATGCTACAAAAAGTAATAAGGAGTCATAAAGTATACAAATATAACAGGAATGGGTTTGTCTGAGAGTGTCATAAACCCAAAGGCAATCCAGCTGGAATTATCCTCACTCTACCAGTCTAGGGGCAAAAGGTAACTGGTCTCTGAGGAGAACCCACTCTTCACTTCTCTGGTAATTTACTTCTAGTTCACTTCTTTGCAGATTTCTGTTTCAGCTTCTATTGCCAGCTTTTTCCTGTGTGCCCTTTGGTTGGTGGTCAGTCCCAGGCCATGCTCTTCTTCTCCTCATGGTCCACACAGGGAAGCCCATTTACTCCAACTTTCTGAGGGTACCTCTCTACTCTTATTCATATCTCCCCTGAGCTCTAAAGCCTCTGTATGGCACAAGGATGAGACGGCTCCATCTGGCAGCTCTCTCTTTCAACAAATAATTTATGGGACCTTCCTATGTGCTCGTGGGGAAGAGCTATGGAATTCTCCTGAAAACATTATTTTTTTAAGTTTCAGGGGTACAATTTAGTGATGCATAAGTTCCATATAATACCTAGAGCTCATTCCATCAAATGCTCTCTGTGATGCCCATCACCCAGTTTCCTCATGTCACAGCTACCTCCTCTCCAACAACCCTCAGTTTGTTCCCTAGTGTTGAGTCTCTTATGGTTTGTCTCCTTCCCTATATGCATTTTGTTTTATTTTTTCTCCCTTTCCCTTATGTTCATTGGTCATGTTTCTCATATTACGCTTATGATAGAAACCATATGTCACTTGACTTTCTGTGATTGACTAATTCCCTTATAATTATAACGTCTGGATCCGTCCTCATCCTTACAAATGACACGGTGTCAGTTTTTTGGTGGCTGAGTAATATTCTATTGTATCTATGAACCACATCTTCTTTATCCAGACTTTAAAATGTTCTGCTTTTGCACCCAGCTGTTTATAATACTTTGTGGCAACTTTCTGAAGAAGACTCCTTCTCCTCCACCATATCCTCAGCAATACCACACCAGATTCAAGTCTCCATCCTCCTCCCATCAAAATGGTTGTCACTTTTCTACGTGTAGCCTTGGAACATTTATATGAACACAACTTTGATAGATTTCTTGAGTGTTCAGAATGATTTAATAAGTATGTAGATGTATTTGAGGGAGGAGGAAAATTTGTTTCTCCTCCCCAGAATTCTTTGATTGGATGCTGGACATGAAGACATGAAGACTGGTGACAGGACGGATTTTGTTGATCCCTTTCTATGAGAGCTGAATGCCACTATGATATTGGCAAGCAGATCCTTACTGGTGACACAGACTCATCCCTTCCAGGCTTAGGTTTACTGTGGGAAGATGTCCTAAACATAATGTCTACCATATTCTCCACTTATATTTAATTTTGATGGATGAGCTGAGAGTAAGGATTTTTTTATTGCCATGTTGTTTGACTTACATACAACTGTGACCTTTCATGGGGTCTAAAGGCTCTTGTCTTCATTAATATCCATGTCAGTGTTTTAATTAATGGTATGTCTGTGTGGCACATTTACTTTGTAGTATTTATGACCATCACTGTAAATACAACTCAAATATTAATTTTTCCTCTTGAAGCACAGTTTACCTCTTTTCCTTTAAAACATGGTTTCCAGGCAATGATATCGGTCAGGGGAGTCACTGAGAAATCCATTAGTAATTAGCCAGCTGACCTGTCTTGTGGTTGGTCACCAGAATGATGCCAAACTGAGAGATCCCTGGTGATTGGCCAGGGCATAGTGGTGACATCACATGAAGGCATGCTGGTGTCCTGGGGGTTATAAAAACTTGGCAACAGTCCAGGCTCCAGTGAAGATAGAGATGGAAGTTCAGTCACAGCTCTTCTTTCTCTTCCTTGACTTCTCTGCCCTGTTCTCTGCCCCTGCCCATGACATGGCCCCTACCCACCCCTCGGGCCATGGACCTCTCTCTAATACTCTACACACCACCATCATGTTAGGACCTATGTTTTTCACCCTCTGTGGTCCGGAGAGTCCTTGTATCCATATATGGCAAAACCTATACCCATTCTGCACTATGAGGCTGGCCCAGGTCCTCAGGGAGACATTCTCATTTGGCACGTGGGAGTGGGACACTGGCTATCAGAATACCATGGATTCTCAGCCAGCTGGGCCCCACACCCCTGGGGTCATATGTGTCTTCAGTACAGGAAAGCTGAGTCCACGTCCTGAGGGAACATTGGGCACACTGCTACTCTGAAGCCCTCCAACCTGGCTCAGCACAGGGCCCATGAGTGCTCTGAACATCCAGCCAACCCAGATGTGCACAATGTGTGGAATATCTGGACACATTAGGCAGAGAGGGAATTTTACAAAACAAGTAGGTACTGGGAAAAAGAATCACCACATCTCTGTGTGAAGTGTTAGTCCTTGGAACACTGGCCCTCAGTCCATGGACTCTCTGAAACAACTCAGCAATGGACAAAATAATTCCCAGAAACCTGACTAACCCAGATCCCACAGACCATCAATCCTCAAATACAGCCTAAAAAAGAGACACTCAGAACTCAAGACAGAGCACTTCCCAGGAACCCAAATATTGGGAGGCTTCTGATTCCATTTGACACTGGGCAGATGAGTCACACAGACACTGGGTGGACAAGGAACCTCCTTACCTCAAGCCGGCCAGCCCAGTGCAGCACAAGGCAGGGAATTCCAGAGAACAGGCTTGTCAAATGCCATGAAACCATAGGTCTTGCATCCCAGCTGGTATTGGTAAAATGATTCAACTCAACAGTAGCATTACCATGGGCCTTTGTACCCAGTGGACAAATACTCAGCTCTCCACTAGGCCAAGCAGGCACCTGGTCACCAGACTCACCATGTGCCCATGGACCAGGAGATTAACAACTCAGAGGTCTACTAGGTAAAGCAGGCACCTTGAAGAGCCATCTCACCATGTTCCCATATACATGGAGACTAACAAATCTGCTCTCTATTACACCAAGCAGGCACCTGGACAACAGGTCCACCATGTGCTCTTGGTTCTGGAGACTGGAAAGTGAGCTTTCTGGTAAGCTAAGCAGGTACTATGACAGTGGGCTCACCATGGTCCCTTGGATATCGAGCCCAAGAAAGGAGCTCTGGGCTAGGCCAAGCAGATAACTGACTTGAGCCTAACCATGTGCCCTTAGACCTGGAAACCAACAACTCAGATCTTTGCTTAGCCAAGCAGGCACCATGACAGTGGGCCTACCATGTGCCCATGGTCCTGGATACCAACAACTGAGTTGTCTCATGGGTTAAGCATGCATGTTGAGAGTGGGCTAATCATGTGCCCTTGGACCTGGAGACCAAAATTCAGCTGTGTGATAAGCCAAGCAGGCGACTTCACAACTGGCTCAACATGGGCCCATGGACCTGGAAACCACAAAATCAGGTCTCTACTAGGTCAAGCAGGCACCTGGACAGCTGGTTCACCATGTGTCCTTTGACCTGAAGACCAATAAGGGAGCTCTAGGCTAAGCCAAGCAGACGTATAGACATGTGGCCTACCATGTGCCCTAAGACCTTGAGACCAACAACTCAGCTCTTTGCTTGGCCAAGGAGGCACCTTGACAAAAGGCTCACCAAGTACCCTTGGACCTGGACACCAATAACCGAACTGTCTGGTGGGTTAGGCAGGCACCTTGAAAGTGGGCTAAACCTGTGACCTTGGACATTGAGGCCAAGAAAGGAGATCTGGGAAGGGCAATCAGACACCTAGAGAGGAGGATAACCATGTGCACCTGGACCTGGAGACCCGCAACTAAGCTCTTGGCTTGGCCAAGTAGACATCTTGGCAACAGGCTTCCCATGTGTCCTTGGACCTGGAGAACAACAACTGAGTTGTGTAATGGGCTACACTGGCATGTTGACAGTCAGTTTACTGGGTGCCCTTGGACCTGGATACCAGCAATGCAACTCTGTGACAAGCCAAGGAGATAGCTTCACAGCTGGCTCATCTTGGGCCCATGGACATGGAAGCCACAATATCAGGGCTGTAGTAGGCCAAGCAGACACCCAGACAGGAGGCTCAACATGAGTCCTTGGGCCTCAAGACAAACAACTCTTTCTGTAGCTTGGCCAAGAACACATGTTGACATCAGGCTTACCATGTGCCCTTGGTCCTGGAGACCAGAAACTGAGTTGTCTGCTAGGTTAAATAGTCTCCTTGGCAGTAGGATAAAGATGAGCCTTTGGACCTGTAGACCAACAATACAGCTCTGTGACAGGCCAAGCAGGAAACTTCACAGTTGACTCAACATGTGCCCATGGACCTGGAAACCAAAAAATGAAATCTCTACTAGGCACCTGGACAGCTGGCTCACCATAATGCTCTTGGACCTTGAGACCAACAACACAGCTCTCTATTAGGTCAAGCAGCCACTTGGACAGCAGGCTTACTATGAGACCTTGGATTTGGTGATGAGTAAAGGAACCCTCAGGCCAAGCACATACCTTGAAAGTGGGATCACCATGTACCCTTGGATCTAAAACAACACAGCACATTGCTAGGCCAAGAGGGCACCTGGATAGCAGACTCACAATGTGTTCTTTCATGGCAATAAGAAACAGACAGTTCTGCCACAGGCCAAGCAGACAAATAGACAGTGGGTTCACCATGTGTCCTTTGGCCAGGAGACCAAAAAATGAGCTGTCTGATAGGTCAAGCATACAGCTGGGCAGCAGGATCACCATGTGCCCTTGGACCTGGAGACAAACTCAGCTGTCTAATATGCCACATAGGCACCTGGTAAGCAGATGCACCATGGGCTCTTGGGCCTCAAAACCAACAACTCAGGTCTGTGTTCAAGCAACTAGGAACGTTGATAACAGGCTTACCATGGGCACTTGTTCCAGTAGACCAAAAAATAAGCTGAGTGCTAGGCCAAGCAGACATGATGAATGTGGGTTCACCATATGCCCTTGGATCTGGAGAGCAACAACTGACCTATCTGATAGGCCTACCAGGCACCTGGACAGCAATTTCACTGTTTGCCTTTGGACCTGGAGACTAACAATGCAGCTCTGCACTAAGCCAAGAAGGTGACTGGACAGCAAGTTCAACACGTTTCCTTGGACGCAGATCCTTCCTTCTCCCCAAAGTACAGCACACTCAAACACTCGGCTTTCCAGTTGGCATCAGATTAGGAGACCTCCAAACCTGCTCAGCATTGCACCGATTTGTCTAATGCAGCCATGGAGACCTGGGATCCTCCAAACTATGAGCCCTCCATCCCAGGACAGCACGAGACTAAGAAGCCACTGGGATACCAACTTGCCCCAAAAATCTATGGTAGTATGCTTTTCACCTCTGCAGAAAAGTGAGCATTTGAGTCTCTTCTTACTTTCAATGTCCTTCAGCCTGAGGTACTTTTGGCCTGCTATCTGTGCAATATTCATTTTGGGGGAATTCTCCTCCTGAGAATGAAACTACACCATGCCCTAAGAGATGAAAGAGGCCAGTGGTTTGAAGACTTTTATTCAAATTTATGGCACGAAATGAAGAGGGGCGATGGGAGGAAATTGTGGAGGAGACCCAGGCCATGAATACTGTGGAGTCATTGGCTGAAATCCTCTAGCTGAAGGAGAAGTGTTACATCCTGAAAGGAGAGGTGGAGGCCTTAAAGCAAGAAGTCAAGAAGTGCACTGAGATGCAGACTTAGCTCCATGAGGTGGAGAGATTCTGTATTCAAATGAAGGTCTTCCTGGATATTTTTGCCCCACACGCAGTGCCCAAGTGTTAATATTTGTGCACCAACTTGCTATGGCATAGAAGGGTATTTGGGAAATAGGTGTTCATCTCCTCGATTGACGGTATAGTAGGAGTTTGAAAAATAGCCAAATAAACCTTTTAAAATAAAAAAAAATTAAAAACACAATAGTTATTATTTCTAAATAGCTGATTTACAAAAAACAACCCCTGGGTGATTGTAAACGGCAGCCTGTCTTAGAGCCAGTACTATCCCTTATGATCCATCACATTCTCAAGAGGTTAGGGTCTCCATGGCTATGAGAATATGTTGGATAATCATGCAGAGGTGACATTGAGCATAACCTGCCTATCCTCATCAACTTGTTCAGACATACTAAATTTTAGAACCAAAGTGGAGGACCAATTCAGCACCATTCTGATTGGAAGGAATAAACAATCCATGTGTCTGTTCACAGGTATTTCTGCATAAAGCATTGGCAGAGAAGAATTTTTCAGATTTTTGCTAAATTTGAGGTTGGCCCCTGATGTTATGGCTTCAGAATTTGGCCAGAAAAACAGCTGTTGATCCAGGACAGATTTGTCTGCAATGCAGTCCTTGGAAGAACAAATGGGACAAGACCATGCAAGAAGGGTAGAACGACTCCTGAGGCAGGGTATGATTCCCTCTGTCTGGGTGAGTAGATTTGGGGTCAGAGCAGGAGGCAGAATGGTATGAGTGGCCAGGCTGAGGAATCCATTCTGACCAAAGAAGCACTGCAGGAATTGGGGAGAAATGTGGGATTCACACTGGGTGCTTTAGGTGCATGGATGTATACACAGAGTAAGGCGCAGTGGGACAGAGGTGGGAACAGGTGCACCTTGGAAACTCTAGGGTCTGTATGGGTATGAGGAATGGGGCCACTGCCAGAAGTCAATATTGACCTTCTGATAAATTGGACACTGGGGCTCAGAATGGAGTTGGGAGGTGAGATTCCTGGATGGCCCCTTCTGGGCTATGGTCCATCTTAGCTGCAGGGATGTGGAATGGGAGTGTAGGTGTGGTGCAAATGCCAGTGATCTGGCGTCTACATTTGACTCCAACTGAGATTCTAGGGGAAGTGCCTAGAGCTGTGGCTCCTGGACTGAGCTCAGTAATGAGAGTGTGCTCATAGCACCTGGTAATACACAGATGGGAACCATGAGGAAGTTTTCTGTGGTAGTCGAAATGAACTTCAAGGGAACTTGGGAAATGGGAGGCATGCAAACATAAGATGGATGATGTCTGAGCTGATTTGAGGGTCCTGCTTCTAGAAGCCAATGAGGAGGCTGGTAGAGTCCAGGACACTTAAATGTAAGGGAGACATGGGTTGTTTATGTTTTCCTAGCACTCAGGAACTCCTGTGATTAGCTGCTCAGATCATGCTCACTGTACCAAAGGTTCCACAAACATCAAGTCCCTGCACTGACTGGCACCCCAGAGTTGCTCACCCCTTCAGTCCCCATTCCTTCATACCAAATATGAGCTCCACTTTTTTTAGGAGGTGATTGTGGAGCAGGAGGCAGGAGAAGGCAGGTTTGGAGAGGGGATACAAGGGCAGGGACAGATGCAGTTTAGAGGCAGAAGGGAAGAAGGGATGGTAGACAAAGGTCCTTGTCCTGGCATTTTCTCGCCAAAACAATGTATCAGATTTGGGAAGGTAGTGTGTGAAATGACTATCCCATTTTCGTCCTTCGCTGCCCCTTTGGGCTATAGTTCATCACAGGACAGCATCTACCAAGTCACAGACCAGCACAAGACCCATAATGCCTCCTTCACTGTTGCCTGACAGCCACACCTTAGGGTTCTGGGGTATTTAGGGACATTTGGAACTCCTATGACCTGCAGTGGGATTGCTTTCCTTAGGGTGTGCTGACACGAAGAGCACTACTACAGGTAAGAAGGGAGGTAAAGACGTAGATTTATAGATTCACAGGAGCCGCAGGTATTTCAGAAAGGTCCTCAAAAAGTTAAACATAGAGCTACCCTGTGACACAGCAATTGCACTACTGGGTATTTACACCAAAGATACAGATGTATTGAAAAGAAGGGTCATCTGTACCCCAATGTTCATAGCAGTAATGGCCACAATAGCCAAACTGTTGAAAGGGTCAAGGTGTTCTTCAACAGACAAATCAATAAAGATGTGGTTCATACACACAATGGAATTATACAATGAAATATTACTGAGCCATCAGAGAGGAGGAATATCCCACTTTTGAATCAACATGAAAGGGACTGGAGGAAATTATGCTGATTATAAGGTGTCAAGCAGAGAAAGTCTATTATCATATAATTTCACATAGTTGTGGAAAATAAGGAATAACATGGAGCACATTTGGAGAAGAAAGGGAAAGCAGAAGGTGGGGGATTTGGAGGGGGAGATGAACCACAAGAGAATGTAAACTCGAAGAAACAGATGGTTTTAGAGGGGGAGGGTTTGGGGAGTTTGATGAGGCTGGTGGTGGTTATTAAGGAGGGTATGTACTGAATGGACGTATATATAACGTATATAACGTTGTTATACTTAAACCATGAGTCTAAGAACTCTACATCAAAAAAATAATGATGTACTGTATGGTGACTAACATTACATAATCAAAAATTAAAAAAAAAAAAAGATCACATACTGAGTCAAAAATCAGGTCTCAACCAATACCAAAATTCTGAGATTTCCCCCTGCATTTTTCAGACAATAATTATTTGAAACTGGAACCCAATCAAAAGAGGAATTTTGGAAGGAATTCAAACATTTGGAGATCAAGAGCATCCTGCCAGGCAATGATTTCATAAACCAGGAAATTAAATAAGAAGTTAAAAAATTAATTGCAAGTAATGAAAATGAAAACACAATGGTTCAGAACCTATGGGATGCTGAAAAGTTGGTCTTTAGAGGGGATTACATAGCCATCCAAAAAATTAGAAAAATCCCAAATGCACAAGCTAACCTTACACCTGGA
>NW_019154210.1:8012-9631 GCF_002288905.1 Enhydra lutris kenyoni | reverse complement strand
CAAGCTGAAACCAAGCAGGAGAAGAAAAATAATAAATATCAGAGCAGAAATCAATGAAATGGAATGTAGTATAGCAGCAGAGCCCACCAACAAAACTAGAAGCTAGTTCTCAGAATGAATTAATCAGATCGATAAGCCTCTGGCCACACGTAGCCAAAAGAAAAGATAAAGGACCAAAGTTATTAAAATCAGGAAGGAAAGGGGAGAGATCATGACCAATGCAAAAACAAAAACAAAACAAACAAACAAAAACAAAAACAAAAAAAAAAACAGGGAATTGTTAGGACACATTATCAGCAACTATTTACCAACAAAGTAGGTAATCTGGAAGAAATAGATGCATTCCTGGAAACTTGTAATCTACCAAATCTGAAACAGGGAGTAATAAACAATCTTAACCACCAATAACCAGCAAGGACATTGAATCAGGAATCAAAAAACTCCCTGAAACACAAGAGTCCAGGGCCAGATACCTTCCCAGCAGAATTCTACCAAACATTTTTTAAAAGATGTTATTTATTTATTTGACAGATAGAGAGAGGGGGAAGCAGGGTCCCCACTGAGCAGAGACCCCAATGGGGGGCTTGATCCCAGGACCCTGAGATCATGACCTGACGAAGGCAGAGTCTTAACTCACTGAACCACCTGAACCACCCAGGCACCCCGCTCTACCAAACTGTTTAAGAATAAATCATGCCTATTCAGCTGAAGCTGTTTCCAAAAAATAGGACTGGAAGGAAAGCTTCCAAATCATTTTCTGATGTTGAGCATTACCTTGACCCACAAGCAGACAAAAACCCCATGAAAAAGGAGAATTAAAGATGAATAACCTTGGTAAGCACTAATGCCAAATTATTCAACAAGATACAAGACAGTAGGATTTCATGGTACATTAAAAGGGTTATTCACCACCACCATGTGAGGTTTATTCCTGTGATGCAAGGGAGATTCAACATTCACAAATCAATTGATGTGATTGGTCATAGAAAGAAAGAAAGAAAGAAAGAAAGAAAGAAAGAAAGAAAGAAAGAAAGAAAGAAAGAAAGAAAGAAAGAAAGAAAGGAAGAAAGAAAGAAAGAAAGAAAGACAAGGACTGTATCATCCTCCCATTTGATGCAGAAAAAGCATTTGGCAAAATACAACATCCTCTCATGATTATAACTACTCAAGATACAGGGATAGAGGGAACATATCTCATATTATAAAAGCCATCTTTGAAGAGCCCACAGCAAATATCATTCTCAATGGGGAAAAACTGACAGCTCTTCCCTTAAGGTCAGGAACATGACAGGGATGCCCACTCTCACCACCTTTGTTGAACATAACATTAGAAGTCCTAGCCTCAGCATTTGGACAAAATAGCAAATAAACGGATTCAATTTGTCATAGAAGAAGTCAAGTTGTCTCTCTTTGCATATGACATTATACTTTAGGTGGAAAAGCCAAAAGGCTTCACTCCTAAATGACTTGAATTCACATAGAAATTCAGAAACCTGTAGGATTCCAAAATCAAAGTACAGAAAAATATTGCCTTTCAATACACTAACAAGGTGAATAGAGAAAGAGAAATTAAGGTGTCAATTCCATTAACCATAGCACCCAAACCCATAAGATGCCTA
>NW_019154210.1:4969-7962 GCF_002288905.1 Enhydra lutris kenyoni | reverse complement strand
CCTAGGAATAAACCCAACCAAAGAGGTAAATGATTTCTACTGTATAAACTACAGAACACTGAGGAAGGATATTGAGGAAGATGCAAAGAAATGGAAAAATATTCTATGCTTCTGGATTGTAAGAATCAACATTATAAAAATTCATATGCTGTCCAGAGCAGTCTACACATTCAACACAATCCTAATCAAAATACCATCAAAACTTTTCACAGCCTTAAAACAAAGAATTCTAGAATTTTCATGTAGCCAGAAAGGATTCTGAATAGCCAGGGGATTGTTGAACAAGAAAACCAAAGCTGGGCACATCACGATGCCCGACTTCAAGCTAGATTACAAAGCTGTGATCACCAAGACAGCAAGGTACTGGCACAGAAACAGACCCACTGCTCAATGGAACAAAATTAAGACTCCATAAATGGACCCTCATGTCTATGGTCAACTAATCTTTGATAAAGTAGGAAAGAGTACTCAGTGGAAAGAAGAAAGTGCCCTCAAAAAATGGTGCTGGGAAAATTGGACAATCACATACAGAAGGATGACACTGGACATTCTCTTACACTATATGCAATCATAAATTCAAAATGGATGAAATACCTCAATGTGATACAGGAACCCTTCAATATCCTACAGGAGAACCCAGGCAGCAACATCTTCAACCTCAGCCACAGCAAGGTCTTACAACACACGTCTCTAAAGACAAGGGAAACAAAAACAAATATCAACTGCTGTTTCTCAAGATAAGAAGCTTCTGCACAGCAAAGGGACCAATCAACAGAACTTCTGATTGGGAGAATATATTTGCAAATGATATATCCAATAAGGGATTAATATTCAAAATATAGAAAGAACTTACACATGAGAGACATAATATCCAAAAACCTGCATAAATATATCTGTTTATCTTCTGAATTAAACTTTAACTCAACTATTAAAGAAACTACACAAAGTATCAGAATTCATTTATAAACTTTGTCCTAGGGACATGATGAGCAATTGATATTTTCACCTTATTCATGTCGGTGGACCTTCTCAAGTGAATACATATATAATACACTAGGTATTCTCCTTCATCTACAAAGATGTCCTGAAATCACAATTGCTATTGTTTTTATGGAGTTATCTAAAATGTCAAGGGCAGGGATGAAAGAAAGGTATGCACACTGGTTTGAACAATATTCAAAGACGTCTATTCAGAAAAATGACTTCATTCATAGGATGGTGGGAAGAACAATGTCAGCTCTCCAAACCAGTATGTTTGTTACTAAGCAAGATAGTAAACAGTATGTGTCTTATGGCATTTTTATTTTTATTTTTATTTATCATTTAAGGTTGAGATACATCGCCAAATGATTAAGATGATTTTAATTAGAATTAATAAAAACTATTTTTAAAAATTATTAGAATTAACAGTTGACACATTCAAGCATTAAAATAATGGAAATTGAAAGGAAAATCTTATTTGTCAACATCGATTTAAAGATAAATATGTTATCTATTTTATACTTTTACATAGATATATAATTAAATGCTAAAATGTAAATAAATTACTTACATACTTGTGTGTTATAAAAACATAAACCTCTCTCTTAATTTCAAACAAAACATGATAGAGTTCTTGAAAGAATTGGTGTTGTACCTTCTAATCACTTATGATCTTGTAGTAAATGTGGTAGAAGTGATATTTTAATCAATGGGTGATATCTACAAGCATCGGTGTACTTCTTTACTCAATTTATGGTAAATTAAACTAAGGTTTACACTAAATGAAACTATATTCATGTGAATGTGATCACTTTAAAGTAATAATAATTCTCTCTGGCAAAATATATAGTAATAAGCGAAAGCAAATGAACTTGCAAATATGAGACTTTGTCTGAGCTAAGACATTTTCTGAAAAATAATTGAATTTGAAACAGACATATTATCACTGACGGATACAGCTAACAGGAGGTAAATGAAGAGTTCCTATATATTAAATTAGCTCCTAAGACTATGAGCTTTTTTAAAAAGTGAGTACTTGTTTTTTTTTTTTTTTGCCTTTTTTTCCCTGTCATTCTTAGTCAAGACCTGTAGTGTTGTAAATCTTCCTCACAAAATACATCCTAAGAACGTTTATTAAAAAAAAAAAAAAAAAAGACTAAGCCTTCACCAGTCATTTCTAGTGGTGCATTAATCCTTTTTTAAAATGTTTATTTATTTTCATATTTCTTTTCAGTGTTCCAGAATTCATTGTTTATGCACCACACACAGTGCTCCATGCAGTACATGCCCTCCATAATACGCACCACCAGACTCACTCAACTTCCCACTTTGCTCCACTCCAAAACCCTCAGATTGTTTTTCAGAGTCCACAGTCTCTCATGGTTCATATCACCCTCCAATTTCCCCCAATTCCATCTCCTTTCCATCTCCCATGTCCTCCGAGTTATTTCTTGTACTCCACAAATAAGCAAAACCATAAGATAATTGACTCTCTCAGCTTCACTTGTTTCACTCAGCATAATCTCCTCCAGTCCCGTCCATGTTGATACAAAAGTTGGGTACTCATCCTTTCTGATGGAGGCATAATACTTCATAGTGTATTTGGACCACATATTCCTTATCCATTCATCCATTGAAGGGCATCTTGGTTCTTTCCACAGTTTGGAGACTGTTGCCATCGCTGCTATAAACATTGGGGAACAGATGACCCTTCATTTCACTACATCTGTATCTTTGGGGTAAATACCCAGTAGTGCAATTGCAGGGTCTTAGGGAAGGTCTATTTTTAATTTCTTGAGTAATCTCCACACTGTTTTCCAAAGTGGCTACACCAACTTGCATTCCTACCAACCATGTAAGAGAACTCCTCTTTATCCACATGCTCTGTAGTACACGTTGTTTATTGTCTTGTTAATTTGGGCCAATCTAACTGGTGAAAGGTGGTGTCTCAATGTGGTTTTGATTTGAATCTCCCTGATGGCTAGTGTTGATGAATATTTTTCATGTGTCTG
>NW_019154210.1:0-4919 GCF_002288905.1 Enhydra lutris kenyoni | reverse complement strand
TAGTAATAAGCGAAAGCAAATGAACTTGCAAATATGAGACTTTGTCTGAGCTAAGACATTTTCTGAAAAATAATTGAATTTGAAACAGACATATTATCACTGACTGATACAGCTAACAGGAGGTAAATGAAGAGTTCCTATATGTTAAATAGCTCCTAAGCCTATGAGCTTTTTTAAAAAGTGAGTACTTGTTTGTGTTTTTTTTGTCTTTTTTTTCCCTGTCATTCTTAGTCAAGACCTATAGTGTTGTAAATCTGCCTCACAAAATACATCCTAAGAACGTTTCTTAAAAAAAAAAAAAAAAAAAAAAAAAAAAAANGTTTCTTAAAAAAAAAAAAAAAAAAAAAAAAAAAGACTAAGCCTCTACCAGTCATTTCTATTGGTGCATTAATCATTTTTAAAAATTTTTATTTATTTTCATATTTCTTTTCAGTGTTCCAGAATTCATTGTTTATGCACCACACGCAGTGCTCCATGCACTACGTGCCCTCCATAATACGCACCACCAGACTCACTCAACTTCCCACTCTGCTCCACTCCAAAACCCTCAGATTGTTTTTCAGAGTCCACAGTCTCTCATGGTTCATCTCACCCTCCAATTTCCCCCAATCCCGTCTCCTTTCCATCTCCCATTTCCTCTGAGTTATTCCTTATACTCCACAAATAAGCAAAACCATAAGATAATTGACTCACTCAGCTTGACTTGTTTCACTCAGCATAATCTCCTCCAGTCCCGTCCATGTTGATACAAAAGTTGGGTACTCATCCTTTCTGACGGAGGTATAATACTTCATAGTGTATTTGGACCACATCTTCCTTATCCATCCATCCATTGAAGGGCATCTTGGATCTTTCCACAGTTTGGAGACTATGGCCATCGCTGCTATAAACATTAGGGAACAGATGACCCTTCATTTCACTACATCTGTATCTTTGGGGTAAATACCCAGTAGTACAATTGCAGGGTCTTAGGGAAGTTCTATTTTTAATTTTTTGAGGAATCTCCACACTGTTTTCCAAAGTGGCTGCACCAATTTGCATTCCTACCATCAGTGTAAGAGAACTCCCCTTTATCCACATCCTCTGTAGTACACGTTGTTTATTGTTTTGTTAATTTGGGCCAATCTAACTGGTGAAAGGTGGTGTCTCAATGTGGTTTTGATTTGAATCTCCCTGATGGCTAGTGTTGATGAATATTTTTCATGTGTCTGATAACCATTTATATGTCTTCATTGGAGAAGTGTCTGTTCATGCCTTCTGCCCATTTTCTGGCATGATTATCTGTTTTGTGTGTGTTGAGTTTGAGGAGTTCTTTATAGACCCTGGATATCAGTCTTTTGTCTATATTGTCATTTATGAATATCTTCTCCAATTCCGTGGGTTGCCTCTTTGTTTTTTGACTGTTTCTTTTGCTGTGCTGTTTTAACCAATCTGCAACCCTATGCCATTTTATGGGTGCATTTAGGCCATTCACATTGAGAGTGATTATTGATAGATACGTTTTTATTGACATCGTGTTACCTTTGAAATATTTCTTTCTGTAGATTGTCTCCATATTTCAGTTCAATGATATTGTAAGGATTTTTCCTTTTTTTATAGAACCCCCTTAATGTTTCCTGCAGTGTCAGCTTGGTGGTCACATACTCTTTTAAACTTTGCCAGTCTTGGAAACTCTTTATCTCTCCATCCATTTTGAATGTCAGTCTTGCTGGATAAAGTATTCTTGACTGCATGTTCTTCTCATTTTGTGTCCTGACTATATCTTTCCAGCCTTTCTGGCTTCCGAGATTTCTGTGCACAGGTCTGATGTTATTCTGATGGGATTTCCTCTGTACATAAGGAGCCTCTTTGTCCTAGCAGCTTTCAAGAGATTGTATCTACAATTATGATTTCCAAATTTTACTATCAGTTGCCTTGATTTTTTTTTAGAATCTATAATCTTGGGGGGAGACCGTTCTGACTCTAGTACATTCACGAGATTGGGAAAGTTCTCATGGAGAATTTGTTCCACTCTATCTTCTAAACTTCTTTCTTTCTCCTCCCCTTCAGGGATTCCAATAATTCTGACGTTGGAACATTTCTTGGCATCATTTATTTCCCTAATTCTGTTTTCGTGGTTTCTTCGCTGTTTGTTCCAGTCTTCCTCCTGGTTCTTTCTCTCTATCTGTTTGTCCTCCAGATCACTAATTCTATCTTCTGTCTCAGTTACCCTAGCTTTTAGAGAATTTAGATTAGATTGGACCTCATTGAGAACATAGTGAACATCATCCCTGGTGGCTTTCAGTTCTGCCCTAACATTGTGAACATAATCCTTGGTGGCTTTCATTTCTGCCTTAACCAATTCCATTTTGTCATCCATGGCTTTCTCCAACCTAGCTATTGCCTGGATAATTGTTAGCCTGAATACCCTTTCTGACATATTGTCTATGTCGATAGCCATTAGCTCTGTTGCAGAAAGCCCAGCCTCTGAATTTTTCTTCTGTTGGGCATTCCTCCTCCTAGTCATTTTGGTGAGAGATGGCTGAATGGATGTATCTGGATGTATCGACTGTGGTGCAGTCGAGGTGCACCCTGGAATGCTTCTGAGCAATCAAGAGTCCCCACCTAAACCAAAGAAAAAAGAAAGAGAGAAAAGAGAAGATAAGAAAAAAAAAAGGGAGGAGAGAGAGACAGGAAAAAAAGAAAGATAAAATAAAAGAGAATGTTCATACCAAATGGGCCCCAAGGTAAGATTTATGAGGTATACAAACAAAAACAGACAAACAAAAAGACTAACAAAAGTAGATAAGAAGAGAAAAAAAAAAAAAAATATATAAATATATATATAAAAAAAAAAAAAAAAAAAAAAAAAAAAAAAAAAAAAAACCTCATCACAAAGAACCCCAAGTATAAGATTTATATACTATCAGGACAAACACAAATACACAGAAACACTGCCGGAAGAAAAAGATGGGAGAGTGGTTATAAATTCTCAGTGTGTGGGAGGAAGGTTATTTTGATTCTCCCTGGATGTATCTTGATATCTTTGTTAAAGGACTCAACTTTCCTAAGATAAATGGGGATTAAAAATAGGTTTACCTATAAGGGTAGTATTGATTGGGGAAAGGTGACTATCTTGAATTTTAACTCTATATGAATATTAAAAAATTAAAAATAAAAAAGTATAAACTAAACTCAAAATGAAATTAAAAAAATTAAAAATAGAAAAACAAAAGAAAAACACGGGTATATGTATCAAAAAGTTCAGGTTAAAAGATTATTATGGAATTTGATGTACTGGACATCTCACTCTGATGGTAAATACGTTAAAAATTATCTATAAAAAAATGAACCAGGATAGTGGGAACAAATTAAAAATAAAAGTTGTGTCTATGAAGTAGTGGTGGTTGTTCTCTTGTCTTTTTTTTTTTCCCCAGCTGTCTTTCTGGGAGAGGGGAATGCCACGTGGGTTTTCAGGCAGTGTTTCCTGAGTTAAGTTCTCCCATCCCCCTCAATGTGGTGGGCTCTGAGGAAACCTTTTTTTCAGGCTTTTGTTCTCTGGAGGTTTTTTTTGTTTGTTCGTTTGTATTCTCTCGCCTTGACAGCTTTTGATGGTTTTTGGAGGTTTAGAGTAAAGCAAAGTGCACCCAGACCTTCCTCTCAGAGAGAAGCCTCAGTCTGATTCCCTCTTGGTGCTCCAGAGCACATAAATTCCCCCTTGGCCGCTGGAAGATCATGTTCCCAGTTGCAGTCCCTGGGGACGCAGGAACTCCTGCTTATACCCAAAACCATGACAGCAGTGGCTGTCTGGGCAGCTCCAGACTGCCAGAGAGGTTCCAAGCAGTGGTCGCACACTGAGATTTTCCTGCTTGCCTGGGCTGAAAGTACTCAGACTTTCCAGGTCCGAGAACACTGGGCTGGAGCCTGCATGCACCTCTCTCAGGGGAGGGTGTTGAGCGCGACTCAGATTCTGGTAGCTCAGTGTGGCACACCCGTGGGGAGTGCAAAAATGTTGTGGTTCTTCTGGCTAGCAAGGCTCCCAGCCCCTCACGGGAGCCACACTCCACGCGCTCTCAGGTGTGCTCAAGGCTCAGGAACCAAGACCTGGTTTCTTCACCACACTCTCTTTGGCTCAGCACCAGGGGTGGTTGCCCTGGGTCTGAGGACTTCAGCCCTTGTCCCTACCTGCCCAATTCCCACAATTTCCCCCCATGATCCTTTGCTCTTTTTGTGTGCTTTCAACCAGACTCCAACTTAATGCTGGTCCCCAGTCACAGGGCACTCTCTTATTGGGATATTGCTTTCCAATGGGTCGCTTCAGATGGCTCCCTCCCCCTTTTGTTTATCTTCTGATATCTGTCCGACATTCCCACTCTGCTTTACCTGCCCACTGGTCTGCCCCCATAGAGATCCAGATGTGTATAATTCTAATCTCAGGCTGATTTCATGAGTGATCAGAGTTTTTTTGGTAGGTAATCAGCTCACTTTAGGGTACAACTTGAAATGGCACCTCCTCCTAGTTCTCTGCCATCTTGTCTCCTTCTCTCTCATAGATAGATTTTATGAAATTGAGGAATATTCCCTCTATCCCTATACTTTGAAGTGTTTTAATCAGGAACGTATGCTGGATTTTGTCAAATGCTTTTTCTGCATCAATTGAGGGGACCATGTAGTTTTTCTCTCCTCTCTTATTGATTTGTTCTATCACATTGATTGATTTGGAATGTTGAACAATCTTCACAATCCATGGATGAATCCCACCCGGTCATGGTGGATAATCCTTTTAATGTGCTATTAGATCCTATTGGCTAGGATCTTGTTGAGAATTGTAGCATCCATATTCATCAGGGATATTGCTCTGAAATTCTCCTTTTTGGTGAGTTCTTTGCCTTGTTTGGGGATCAGGGTACTGCTGGCTTCATAAAACCAGTCTGGAAGTT